>NC_068355.1:91873101-91994701 GCF_020536995.1 Dreissena polymorpha | reverse complement strand
CCTTAGAATAAGATATAGTCAGACTTCCATTTATACCCTCTTAGACATATTGCAACATTTAAAACATGCATATGGATACAAATTATATTCACACGACACAACCCAAACTATACATGCATAATATATACAAAGTTATGAAAAATCAGCTGACCGAACAGGACTGAACTCCTGCTTTTCAGCGCGAGTCTTTAATGATCACACGAAACGTATCAAACCAACATGACACGACACCACGAAATATAAGAAATAAATGTAATGCTCGGGCAAATACGAATTAACTTTACTGGATATTTAAGTTCATTAAGGTTAAACCTGATTCAAGCTGAAGAGCAATAAAAAAAATACAAAAAAGTTGTACCCGATGTAATGAAAAAAACTTTATAAAAAACTACATTTAAATGACAGTAGGTTTTATGACATGGTATCATAATGCCGATTCTGTCAAACACTGTGCATGTGTCATCTAAAACAAAATATGAACATAAAATTGTAAGTATTTTATTGAACCTTTTAAGAAAGTTGTACGTGATATTAACTATCAAAATAAGCAAACTCGTTGTGCTACATATCGGCATTTTAAGCCAGAAAAATGTTTTATGTACCGAAACATCTATTTGTATTAAGGTATTTGGTTTAAGAACCAAAGTGAGGCTCTTTCGTTGAAAAACGTGTTCACTTCACTAGTGAAGCTGTACTCCGGCGATGAATGAAATAAATATAAAGTCGTTACTTCCTGTGTCGAAAATGAGGCATTAACCCCAAAAGAAAGCTCTAATTCAATAACAAAGTAGTCGTAAAGAAGAAGTACAAACTCAACTTTTGTACTTAAAACGAATAATCATATATACATATAATGAAATGTATTTTATGGTGGAAATAGCCCACACTTTCAACATGACACGGATACTTTCATATGCAAGAAATCTACAAATATTTACAAGCCGCTACGATCTATACAATTGTTACCGATTTCAAGTACGGTAACTTAAGGCAATTACGCGAACAGACTCAATGAAATATGTACATGCACGGACTATCTTTAACCTGTTAAACCTAAGTATATAGTGTGTGACTTATTAATATTTAAACATAATATACAAAACTATACAAGGTATCACTTGAAGCTAAGTACTCGGTAGGTTTTCGCAGTATATTACATCTTTTATTATAAGCCTATGCATGCTCCAGTCACACAATAGATTACTGCTTAGTATTCACAACATTCTTTGAAAAGGCGAGAGTGAATACATGGTTATACTATATTAAATGAATCATATTAACGCACGCTTAAAACATTTAAGTAATCAATTTCGATGTTTAACTAATATCCTAAGTTCAAATCATATTCACTGCAATCCTATATTTACAATATGACAATTATCACTCACAATGTGGAGTCTTGCACTATATATCATTTTTACTATATAACAATATTTTTATATTGTGTGTATATTTGAAGAAAAATGAACAGACCATTAAATACATTAATAGAGACAAACGAACTGTACCTGGATGGTCAACAGGAGAAAGTTAGTAAAGATAATAACGTTAATTAGCCTTTTCACCACATCGCATTCCGTTAGTTATATAATTAACTTCAAATGAATATCCTTAGAATATATAACCCTTTTAAATACTTACGTTTAAACAATTTGCCATTTTAATTGTACAATTTAGGCTGAAAGCCAAACAGTTGAACAGAGTAACAAAAATTCCCTTCCTCTCAAAATCGAAGAATACGACGAGTTGGCGATAAAAAGAGGACAATTTTAAAAAGTTATTGCAAATCCTTAAATACACGGCGAAATCGAGAATTCAAGTTAAAATCTTGAATATATTTTTTATCACATCCAGTACCAACAATAGTGATATTGTTTAAGAATGGTTACAATTGGGAAACGTATTATTTTGTTGAGTTTAGTTTTATGGATTATAAAAAAATGTTATCTTTGAAAGATGACTTAATTCGTAATTTTTATATAAAAAACTTTCCAAGTGATCATTCACAGAAGACGTTGTATTGATGTCTTAACAAGTTCCCAGTTGCGTACAGCCTTCTGACCCCATGTACGATAAACCTGACCTTGAATGTAAGTATTAAATAATTGTTAATGAATTTGTTACAACCGCTTTTAACGGCAAAATATGCGTTCTCTTCGCTAATATAAAGTATTATGTGATTATAATTTAGCAATTTAGTTTTAGTAACACTGTGGTTCAAAGATGTGTGTGAACATCCGTCATTTCAGTTTGAAGTCGAACGACAGTGTCCCAAGATTGAAGAAGCAAGTGGTAATACACGATTTCGCACAGTCGAAAATCAAGCATGCATTTAATGGCACGCATTTTTTTACAAAAAAAAATGAACACACTTCTTTATAGTGAGTTTCTTCTTGCGTTTTTTGGAAGAACTTTTTCACCAAATATTAGAATGGGTTTCGCCAGCATCATGCTGCTCTTCAATATCCAAATGCGTTAATTTGCCTGAAAAATAAACCTTTTTTGCAATTGTAAATTGAAGTTTAAGGAAGTGTGCCAAAATTTTTTCACAATGATCTTCACTTTATTGTCTAATAGATTTGTTGTCAGATCTTGAAGTGTTCCCATGAGACGCATAATATTATCAGTCACAAGAGTCATACATACCATTTAACTGTTGCCAATTTATGCTGACGCACGCATGCAAAATATTTAGATATTAATGAAGAATTGAAAGGTCACACGGGAAACAATTTATTAACAAAACAGTATACAAAACACATTTTACACTTCCTTTTTAGTTACCATATCAAAATATATGTCTGTCATATATCCATATAACGACTGATCATGAAGCCTAGAGACAAATTTTAATGCATACTATTTTCGAGCGAAAATGGCTTGTTAAACATTTGTTTTTATAAAATTGCAAGCGCAAAGATATAACTTATTTGTCAGATGAAGACCGTCTTAGTGGCTGTTAATTTTGTTTAATTATCTATTTGATCAAGTTTGATTGCGTTTAAGATTACACATACTGAGGCTTCATCTTAAAGTAAGTCTTATAAATATATGAATGTAACTCATAGTTATTTATATGCTATCGAAAATGGATGTTTACAATTCGTGTTTATATGCGTTTGATTTGTAAATCAGATTCAAGAAGTGTCATTAAATTATATAATTTGTTCATTGTTAATGTAAATATAATCTGTTCATTGTAAATATGAATATAATTGTTATTGTAAATGTAAATATCATTTGTTCTCTGACTAACTAAATACCATTTTTTATTGTCAATGTAAATTCCATGTGTTCATGTTTTCATTGGAATGCAGTAATACATACTATTTGAATGTAATTGATATGTGAACAGTGAATACAACGTTACAACATGTTTAAAATTCCTTGAATCTTTTCAGACAAGGTTTATGACAATGTTGAACATCTCTTGCGTTAAGTCGATTATGTCAAATTTAAAAGAAATATTTTTTACAAATATATCATAATTGAATTTTGAGTGATTTCAAATTATTTGGATTCTAACAAAATGAGGATATTTAACTGAAAAACGTTAATGCTTTAATGTTGTATAACTTACCTGTTGTTTATAGAAAATTATCAGATATCTTATAAACTAGAAATTTACTGTATTGTGCAAATTAGTGTTTCTCTCTGAAAAGACAACATAATGTAATCGTAATTGGGTTATTACTATCACAAATTCCCTGTTCAACCATTTTATATTATTAACAAACGGTAAATAAGCATTAATAAAAATAAAACTTGTTGGTTTTGATAGACCATTGATTTTTATCCAATTGACATACACAATAAATTGTTTTCTCTTACCACTCGTAAATTAAAAAAAACTCGAAGTCAAACAATATCATCTATGTATCCATGAACAATATTGCTCTTTACATTAAGTGTGTTTACTGTGTCTTGTTATATATTATAATAATTTTCTCTTTTTGTCCAAATACAATATTTGTTTGAGAAATCATTTTTTATCTCTTTACAGAAGAACATCATATACGCCCTTGACCATTTTATGCAGAACGAAGACAACTATCTTGGTCTAAAGCTTGTACCACACGTCATCAAAAATTGCCATTTAGAGGAAACTTATATGTTCAAGTTAAATACAAGATTGTAAATATAAATTATGAGATAGCGACAATCATGGTATACCAGTTTAAAAGTATTCTGGTATCACTGACGGTGATTAAGACGCGCACATAGCGCTTTGACAGAAATGTAGAGACTTGATGTTCAGTGCTGTTTTGTAACTTTTCATTTATAAGTATGAACTTAAATGTAAATTGGTGTACATGTGAGTGATATACCGTTTGTAAATAATAACATTCGAAAGCTTTAATTGGTTTTTGAATAGTAGAGTGGGCAAGCCTTTCTAAAATAAAAAGCTTAAGTGTGTCTGCTGATCGTTAAGAATGATATGGGCATAGAAGGCATGACACACTGACGCATATATACGAAAATATGCGCCCAATTATTTAATAGGCCTCCAATTCATGGTCAAGTTTAAGAGCTGATTAGCCCTTTGTTTACTTCAAGGTCCGCAATTCACCCTTGACCTTAAACTGATAAGTTTACCTTGATGGAAGCCACGTGGTAACACAGTTTATAAGAACAATCCACTGGGTCACATAGGCGAACATATGTCTTAAGCTTTTTCGAAATAAATTAAAGGATGGGCAAGTTACAATACTGACATTGTCGGGTCAGACGGACAGATGGAGACCCTGACATACTTTCGAGACAAGGTGTCCAATTCTAATAAGTAAGTGGCTCCTCCTTACTGATTATTTAAAACTATCATGCCACCTGGTCCATGGTTATCATTATTTATTTGATCAAAATGCAGTTCTCGTACGCACATACTGCCATAAGAAAACTTAAATATCAGTTCGAATAGTATATACAGACGCTTCATTTTGCTTAATTCATATAATCTAGCAAAATGTGTGCGTTCGTTCAGTATTTATAGCTAACCAACGATTTTTAACGCATTTTGGGGGTTATATTAATGTCTGGAGGTACATAGACGTGGTGTTTTGTGATCAACACAGTCAATGTGAAGTGTCAATATTAAATGTCTTAATAATTTTGCTTCACCTATACGAAACAATTCTTCTTTTTTGTATTTTTTTATTAAACATTTTGTAAAAGAAAGGTAAAATAAGACTATAACTTGATCTTATGTTAGGTCCATTGAATGTCAAACTGTTATATACACCATTAACACATGTTAGGAATGTACTGTTTTAGTTCAAAACACTCGGATTCAATATCTTCAGTAAACATAGTTCTTACAGTTTACACTTTAGGGTGTACTCCATTTTTAATATGTATGATATTATTTCTAAAGGACATAGTGCTTTGAATGTTGTATGCAATAAACTATAACCAAATCCTTTATTATATTGATCTGTAAACCAATTATATAAAACATCAAACAGAAATTGAAAATCAGTATGTTGATTGTCACTCAATTGACACCATCATGAAATTTTGCTATAATATTCGCGTTTTGTTCAACGTCTCGCCGATATTATAATGTCGGTAGCTGCTGTAGAAACTCTCTGCTTTTTAGTTACCTTATGACAGCTTGGATGCCACCAGAGCTCAGATAAGATGACATTGATAATGCTCTTTCGTTTGATGCTGAAGTTCAATTATTTCCGTTCTAGCTGGTATGACCGGTCTCCTCACCAGCATTTTCATGAGACCCGGTAGCCATGTCTGTATTTGCCGTACTAGGGCAATCACTTTGGTCATGTCTGTGTTTGCCATACTGATGCTATCACCATTCGTTTTTTCGGATCATCCGGACGCAGATAGTCAGAACATTGTGTTAAGATAAGACTTTCTGTAAACGAAAAATACAATGAAAAAGGAAAGTATCATCCATGATCAGCCTATGCGAAATACCCAATTATTTGACGCAAACTTTTCAATTAAACTTGTGTAATATGTTCTCGAAGATTTGTTTCATTCTATACTATATTATTATGGGGGTGGAATTAGAGGGACTAGTAAACAGTTAAGGAAAATAACAATTCTAAAAAAGTAAATCATATATTCTAAAAAGAATAAATGCAATAGATTCAAACGCACTCAAACACTCATAAAACAGAGAGAAAAAATATTCCAAATGTCGTTCAGTTTATTGATAGTGATCAATTAGAATCTTGTAAATTTTAATGCGTTTTTACGCTTATTATTGAAATTATATGGGGAAAAAAATGATTGACTAGCAAAGCGTGCTAAAAAAACATTAAAATTAACAGTCTGAGCAATTTAGCTTTTTCTTCTTGCGTGCCGATAAGGGGAATCATTAACACGAACACATTATTTCAATTTTAAATAATATAGTGGGATTACGTCCCTTCACCCGTTTGCGTATTAAAAAATGTCGCATTGACTATGAAAAGGGTGTTAATTTGCCTGTCCATGTTAAATAAGGATTCTGCATTCCGTCTCTTCAGATACGCTCCGTTACAAATGGAAATGACAACAGTATCATGATGCGAATATACGTGTGGATATGAGAAAATAGTATAGTATTTGAATGAAGTTGAAGCCTACAAACTAATTACAACCTTTTCGTTTGAAAATCGCAATGATGTACATACAACGGTATGGTATTGCTTGAGGGATTCAAAAACAAAAAGATCAACGGAATTCAGCTGGATATGTGAGTTTTCTTTTCAGTAAAATAAATTGTCCATTGTTTGTTGTCCATCTTGGTCCCAACAGTTACGATCGTGAACCAGCTGCGGTTCTTCCTCTCTGATTTACGATTTAATACCAGAGGTTGGCTGGACCGCTAACTATTCACCGTTCGTGTTTATACCAGAGGTTAGCTGGACCGATAACTTTTCAGCGTCCGCGTAAATATCAGAGATTGCAATTGGCGGGACCGGTCACTATTCAGAGTCCGTTCTTAAACAGATATGGTCTGGACGAGTGACTATTCAGTATCCGTTTTAAAACCAGAAGTCAGCTTGATCAGTAACTTTGTAGGATCCGTGTGAATACCAGAGCTTGGTTGGACCGGTCACTGTCTAGAGTCCTTGTTAATACCAGAGGTTGCGTGGACAAGTTACTAGTCAGAATCCGTATTTATAAAAGAGGTTGGATGAATCCGTCAATATTCAGAGCCCGTGTTAATACAAGAGGTTTTTGGGACTGGTCAATTATCACAATCCGTGTAAATACCAGAGGTTGGATTGACCAGTGACTATTTTGAATCCGTGTTAATACCAGAGATTAGCTGAACCGGTCACTAGCCAGAGTCCTTGTTAATACCAGAGGTTGCCTTGACTAGAGACTAGTCAGAATCCGTGTAAATACTAGAGGTTTGATGAATCGGTCACTATTCAGAGTCCGTGTTGATACCAGAAGTTGTCTCGACAAGTGACTAGTCAGAATCCGTGTTTATGACAGAGGATGCATGGACCAGCAACTATTTTGAATCCATGTTAATACCAGGGATTTGCGAAACCGGTCACTTTCCAGAGTACATGCTAATACAAGGGATTGCCTGTAACAGTGACTTTTCAGAAACCGTATTTATACTCGAGGTTGCTGGGACAGGTCACTAATTACAATCCGTGTTCATAAGAGATGTTGGCTTGACCGGTGAATATTCAGAAACCGGGTTAATACCAGAGCATGTTAGCTTGACCAGTGGCTATTCAGAATCCATGTTCATAACATAGATTTCATTGACCGGTAACTATTCAAAATTTGTGCTAATACCAAAGGTTGCCTGGACTGGTGACTAATCAGCGTCCGTGTTAGTACCAGAGGTTGGCGGGACCGGTCATTTTTCATGTTTTCACGAGGCGCTATTCAGCGTCCTAGATAATATCAGAGGTTGTTTGGACAGGTGACTATTCAGCGTCTGTGTTAATACCAGAGGTTGATTAAACCGGTAACTAATCAGCGTCCGTGTTAATACCGGAGATTAGCAGGAGCGGTGACTATTCAGCGTCCGTTTTTATACCAGATAATGTTTGGTCCGGTGACATTTCAGCTCCCGCGTTCAAACCAGAGAGTGCCTGGACCGGTAACTATTCAGCGTCCGTGTTAATCCCGGAGATTGTCAAGTCCGGTGACATTTCAGCTTCCGCGTTCATACCAGAGAGTACCTGGACCGGTAAATATTTAGCGTCCGTGTTAATACCAGAGATTGCCTGGTCCGGTGACTATTCAGCATTCGTGTTAATACCAGAGATGTCCTGGACCGGTCGCCATTCAGAGTCCTTGTAAAAACAAAAGATTGCCTGGACCGGCGACTTATCAGCGTCATTATTAATACCAGATGTTGGCTGGACCAGTGACTATTCAACGTTCGTTTAAAAACAAGAGTTTGCCTGGACCAGTGACTATTCAGCGCCCTTGTTAATACCAGAGATTAGCACGACCAGTGACTATGCAGCGTCAGTGTATAAATAAGAGGTTGCCTAGATCGTAGCTTATCAGCGTCCATGTTTATGCCAGAGATTGTCTGGTCCGGTAAATATTCAATGTCCTGGTTAATACCAGAAATTGTCTGGTCCGGTGACAATTCAGCGTCCGCGTCATACCAGAGATTGTCTGGACCAGTGGCCATTCAGCGTTCGTGTTTATACCAGAGGATTTCTGGACAAGCAACTATTCAGCGTCCGTGATAGTACCAAAGATTGCCTGGACCGGTGACGCATTTAACATCAAGCAAAGTAATAATTTTCTTTTGACGCACAATATTGAAATTTGGACCAGTATTAGTTATCAGACTGTGTGCCCTTTACAAGTTTCGAGGCCTCGGAAGTATTTCATATATGGTCAAAGACGAGTGTTGACACTCTTCCCAATTGTAAATCTCAATTAACAGAGGATTCCCCGATCGTGTGTGCGTCGCAATCCCATAAACAATCGATCGTGTGTATGTCAAAATGCCAGTGTGTCTCAATGTCAATATAAAGGGGATTTCCCGAGCGTGTATAAGTCGCAATCCCAATTTAAAGGTAATTTCCCGATCGTGTGTAAGTTGCAATCGCGATGCGAGGGCTTGGTCGTGAGTACACGATCTTAACAAAAATTACCTTTATATGATGGTAAGTTATGCGAATGAGGATATGTATTTTATCAACTACGCAAACTGTTTACTTTGTTTTTATGGACTTTTATTAAATGACTTTACGAATAACAACTGTAATATATGTTATACATTCTGATTTAAACGTTGAAAAATATATTCTTCAAAAGATGTCAGCCGTGGGCCTCAAACTCTTGACCTTTCGATCCAATAGCAACTCCGCTAAAACAACACCGCGCAGGCTTATAAACCATAAATGGTAGCTTAACCAACATCTAGTTAATTCACGTTTTTGTTTTTGTTGTCATTATCGATGAAAAGCGTTACTTTCGCGTTATAATTGCGAAGATTTCGATTAATGATTATAAATAAACGAACATACATGTTAAGAATTTGACTCAGCCAGAGGTGTTCTTTTTATTGTTTGACTTTAATTCATACATTCTTGTTTAAGTATATGACAATTGTTTTTAAATTGTTATTTTAAAAAATTGTAAACAAGTCCCTTTACAATTTTACAATTTATAAGTTTCAATAAATCATTTCTGTGTACTGCAAATCGCTTGCCTAAATATATTGTAACTATAATTATTTCATAAACCTTAATTCTATATAACCTCTTTAACTGACATTATGTGCATAGACAAAACTTTAAAACAATTCACAAATTCGATGTTTTAGTTTTCTTCTATGCTATTTCAACTAACACCATACCCTCACACTGACAGTGTACATGAAGACATTAAAGCGGGTATATAGGATTTTTTATATGTGTTTAATTGTAAAATATTGATAGAATATGTTACAATTGCACAAAATAGGCAAGAAAAATTATACATTAAAGCCGAATTTCATAAAATGCAGCAAAGACAAATTAGCGGCCCGAGCCGATTGTGACGTACATATTTTCCTACAATAACCGAAGCATTCGTCTTTGTATTAAGATTGGAGTTAGTGTTCGTGTGTCGTTTGAATAGATATCGTTGCAGGAATTCAAATAAACCGTTAAACTAAGTTTAGATTCACATCGTACATGTATGATATACATGCTGGCGAATTCGGCTGTAAAGCCGTTTTCAATTTCAGAATTAAATATCTGGCTTATTTCGCATTTTTCGACACATGTTCTTCTTAACTTTTATTTTAATTTATATTGAAATATATATGTATTGCGCCATGAGAAAACCACCACAAATATCAAAATTTTCGATTTTTACTTTTTTTCATTTTCGGTATCTACGTTCTTTTCCGGTCCCATATATGTATAAAATGTCAAACTGTTCCAACTATAACCTAAACTAATTTACATTTTCGTTTACCGATGTGACGCTTAAGTGAGCGTCATTACGCCGTTATTTTGACGCCACGTCATATTTCATTTTATCTTCGAACTAACTTCGTACATATTTTGTTTGAAATGTCCGTCATCATTATTTAAAAGTTCAATGATGTTGTTGTAGTTACCGATGTCGTAAATGTGTTACTGTTTGGTAATGTCATATAATGTGTAAATATAAATTTATGTTTTTCTTCACGAAAATAAATACCGAAGTTTGTTTGATAATTTAACTGAACTCGGAATGTTAATATATTTTTGCTATTCAAACAAACGTAAAGAATCCACAATACATTAACAATTACTGGTTAAATAAACCGTTAGCACAGTTAGAACATTAAAAAGTGTCACATTCTGTCTAACACGCGAAGCCTTCCTGACCCTGAGCTGACAATAGAGGTCGCAAGTCATCACGCAAGTAAAACGCCGTGCTGCAGATAATCCAGGAGCGAGCAGCTGCACTGGACGGTCGGTCTTCGTTAAGAAGAAACCTGTGTTCTTCAATAAACACAAAGAGGTTTCTTAATTCACCGTCGCTGCATGTCTTCCCCATAAAAACGTGTGTACTCGCCGGAGTTCGACCAAAGTGTTCTGAGATGATACTTTACAAATCCTGAAATATATAAATATGCGTTAATCAATTGATGATTTATATACATGTATATATCAGTATATTTAAAGCAACAATGAAGTGGCAATTTAATAACAATTGCATTCTATAATATGCACATACTAACACAAAACATAAACCTTTCCATCATTGCTACTTAAACTTTAGTTATCCCCACGTTTTTCGGAGAAAAAGTGGGGATATTGTATTGATGTGCGTCTGTCCGTCCGTCCGTCCTGGCCACCTGCTCCTCCTACACTATTAGCACTAGAACCTTGAAACTTACATACATTATAGCTATGAGCATATGTGCGACGGTGACAGTGACATAATTTTTATCTGACACCTGGGTCAAAAGTTATGGGGGTTGGGGCGGGCCGAGTCAGAGACTTTCGCTCATTTTTTTTAATGTTATTTTACACTTACTTCTTCATTTCTGCACCGATTTACTTCAAATTGATACTGAGCCTCTCTTATGACAATAGGGTCAATCTCAACTATGCATGGCCCCATTACCAACCCTGGGGCGCCCCGGCCACATATGCCACGCCCATCCAAAATTGCCTTTTACTATAATTTCTTCATTTCTACACCGATTCACTTCAAATTGAAACTGAACCTCTCTTATGACAATACGGTCAATCTCAGCTATGCATGGCCCCTTTACCAACCCTATGGCATCCCGCCCACATAGGCCACGCCCACCCAAAATTGCCATTTACTATAATTTCTTCATTTCTACACCGATTCGCTTCAAATTGATACTGAACCTCTCTTATGACAATACGGTCAATCTCAGCTATGCATGGCCCCATTACCAACCCTATGGCATCCCGCCCACATAGGCCACGCCCACCCAAAATTGCCATTTACTATAATTTCTTCATTTCTACACCGATTCGCTTCAAATTGATACTGAACCTCTCTTATGACAATACGGTCAATCTCAGCTATGCATGGTCCCATAACCAACCATGGGGCGCCCCGCCCACATAGGCCACGCCCACCCAAAATTGCCTTTCACTATAATTTCTTCATTTCTACACCGATTCACTTCAAATTCATACTGAACCTCTGTTATGACAATACAGTTAATCTCAACTATGCATGGCCCCATTACCAACCCTGGGGCGCCCCGCCCACATAGGCCACGCCCACCCCAAATTGCCTTTTACTATAATTTCTTCATTTCTACACCGATTCACTTCAAATTGATACTGAACCTACTTTATGACAATACGGTCAATCTCAGCTATGCATGGCCCCATAACCAACCATGGGGCGCCCCGCCCACATAGGCCACGCCCACCCAAAATTGCCTTTCACTATAATTTCTTCATTTCTACACAGATTTACTTCAAATTTATACTGAACCTCTCTTATGACAATACAGTTAATCTCAACTATGCATGGCCCCATTACCAACCCTGGGGCGCCCCGCCCACATAGGCCACGCCCACCCCAAATTGCCTTTTACTATAATTTCTTCATTTCTACACCGATTCACTTCAAATTGATACTGAACCTCTTTTATGACAATACGGTCAATCTCAACTATGCATGGCGCCATTACCAACCCTGTTGCGCCCCGCCCACATATCCACGCCCACCCAAAATTGCCTTTTACTATAATTTCTTCATTTCTACACAGATTTACTTAAAATTTATACTGAACATCTCTTATGACAATACGGTCAATCTCAACTATGAAAGGCCCCATTACCAACCCTGGGGCGCCCCGTCCATAATAGGCCACATCCATCCAGAATTGTCTTTTACTATAATTTCTTCATTTCTACACCGATTCACTTCTAATTGATACTGAACTTCTCTCATGACAATACGGTCAATCTCAACTATGTATGGCCCCATTACCAACCATTGGGCGCCCCGCCCATAATAGGCCACACCCACATAGGCCACGCCCACCCAAAATTGCCCTTTACTATAATTTCTTCATTTGTATACCGATTCACTTCAAATTGATACTGAACCTCTCTTATGACAATACAGTTAATCTCAACTATGCATTGCCCCATTACCAACCCTGGGGCGCCCCGCCCACATAGGCCACGCCCACCCAAAATTGCCTTTTACTATAATATCTTCATTTCTACACCGATTCACTTTAAGTTTGATACTGAACCTCTTTTATGACAATGCAGTCAATTTCAACTATGCATGGCGTCATAACCAGCCCTGGGGCGCGCCGCCCACATGGGCCACGCCCACTCAATATTGCCTTTTACTATAATTTCTTCATTTCTACACCGATTTACTTCAAATTGATACTGAACATCTCTTATGACAATGCGGTCAATCTCAACTATGTATGGTCCCTTTACCAACCCTGTGGCGCCCCGCCCATAATAGGCCACACGAACCCAAAATTGTCTTTTACTACAATTTCTTCATTTCTACACCGATTCACTTCTAATTGATACTGAACTTTTCTTATGACAATACGGTCAATCTCAACTATGCATGGACCAATTACCAACCATGGGGCGCCCCTGGGTCAAACATGCGGCGTGGGGATATGCGTCGGCCTCTGCCGCGCCATTTCTAGTATAAACATATGTTAAATTTATTGACCCCCGGGGCGGGGTCAAATTTGACCCCAGGGGCATAAATTGAACAAATTTGAAAGAGGTTCACCCCAGGAACGCTTGTGAGAAGTTTTATCAGAATTGGACTTGTAGTTTAGGAGAAGATGTTTAAAGAAAAAGTAAACGCACGGACGGACGCACGCAAGCACAACGGACACAGGACCATGACATAAGCCCCACTGGCCTTTGGCCAGTGGAGCTAAAAATGCTTAATTGAAACATAATTTTAGTGATGTTACATATATCAAATCGGTAACTTGAAACGAATGAAGTTATAATTTCAAGTCCCCAATATTTAATGCTTAATGGCATAAATATTAAATACATATTAGCTATTTAAATACAAACTTTAATTACTTTGATACGGGTGATTTCGTTCCAAAGAATGATTTTATGTCTATTTTACTCATTTCATAATCAAATATAGATTCTATCTAGCAATACGCAGTGTTGCAAAACGCACACTTTTATTGCTTCAAAATTTATACAGCCGGGATTCGATCATAAATTTCGTGAAATTATGCACAAAAGCATGAAACTGTAATAACCAGGGATTCGATAATAAATCTTGTGACAACATATTTTTTAAATTATGTATTCGTTTCGTTGTATTGCTTCGTTGCACCCTACTTTGGTCCATGTGAATTTCCATGTCGCTAATGTAGACTAACCACAATAGTTATATCATCCCGATAACTTAATGAGTTTTGCGAGTCAATGCGTAAACATCATAACCAGACAGATCATTCTAAATCCATATTAACACTCAAAATCAACGAATATTTCGCTAATTATCTCGTAAAATAAAGTTAACAAATACACAATCAGTGTTCCGTATATAATATCCATAATTTCAACGTTAGATGTTGTCTAGTAACAATATATCTTCTTAAATATATGTTACCAGACCACAACTAGCGTTCACATTTTGGCTATTGCTTTGGGGAACAATGATTCTGTATAGGTTAACTTTACTTTACGAAATATTTTACGAAATATTCGTTGATTTTGAGTATTAATGGGCCTTTAAATAATGTCTTGTACCAAATTTCTGACTACAATGAGCATGGTGTTCATTACGTATTAGATAACGAGTTGTCGCTTTGGTTTGCTATGATTTTATGAAGATTTTCTTTCATTAAATTCTTAAAAACGTCCATCTCTCGGTCACTAAAGGGTTTAGCCCGTTTTTCGCTAATTATCCCCACGTTTTCCGGAGAAAAAATGGGGATATTGTGGTGTTGTGCGTCTGTCCGTCCGTCCGTCTGTTCGTCCTGGCCACCTGCTCCTCCTACACTATTAGAACTAGAACCTTGAAACTTACATACATGGTAGCTATGAGCATATGAGCGACGATGACAGTGACGGAAATTTGATTTGACCCCTGGTTCAAAAGTTATGGGAGTTAGGGCGGGGCCGGGTCAGAGATTTTCACTTATTTTTATGCCACCGATATGGTGCATTGGCCATAACTTTTGCAATATTGATGATAGCAGCTTGATATTTGGCATGCATGTGTATCTCATGGAGCTGCACGTTTTGAGTGGTTAAAGGTTAAGGTCAAGGTCATCCTTCAAGGTCAAAGGTCAAAAAAACAAATCCAATGGAAGTAATAAGCTTTAAAGGGAGGTAAGTAAATAACCTGCCAAATGATATAAAAAAAAAAATCAAAGTGGCGCATAGTTACACAGTAGTGGCGCAGAGATGTATTTAGTATTCAATTGTTTGTGTTAACTCATCTGTGAAATGGTTAAGCTGATCCATTTAATGTTTATACAAAGGATTATAAAATATTGGCGCAAAGGGACACCTGTATATGAGAGAAAAGATAGAATGCAGTCAAGCATAAAAAGCATGAGAAACTCATGTAATAGAGCCTCAAGAATCTATAAAAGGGCTGAAACTTTCAATTTGTGCAATTACAATTTTAGACTCATTTCTGAAAATCTGTCAAAATGTTCAAGTGGGAAAAATGTGAGAAACAATTTAAAGCAAGATGGACTTTGAACAGGCACATCAAAGACAGACATGAAATTCAACATAATCATTGTTGTGTACAAGATTGCGATAGAAAATTTCTGAGACGCTACTATTTAGTCAACCATTTAACCTCAAAACATAACTTTTCCAAAACAGAAGCAAGAAGATTGGCTATAAGAGAGCATGTTCAGCCATCCCATAAGTCATTCCAATAAGGATGACATGTACATAATTGACTACAGTGAAGTTGATTCATTATTAGATTTGTTAGGAGAGCAGGATGAGGAGGAGAAATTAGGGTATAGATTTTCACTCATTTTTTAGGTTATTTTACATGAACTTCTTCATTTCTACATTGAATTACTTCAAATTTATACTGATTACAGAACATCTCTTATGACAATACTGTCAATCTCAACTATGCATGGCCCGATTAACAACCCTGCGGCACCCCTGTGCCAAACATGTGGCGTGGGGATACGCGTCGGCCTCTGCCGCGCCATTTCTAGTTTTAATCCCTAGAAGTAGTCATATGCTTTTTAAATATTATTGTAAACACACATTTAAGATGCTTTAAATGAGATAAAATTACATACAATTGTTCAAACGACAACACATACATGTATTACACAATAAATAATGTTTTCAAAATATCGTTATAGTCCAGATATTCTCAGATACTATTCTACGACCGATCAAAGTTTCTTTCATTCACTGTCGACACTGATCAAGTGCATAACAATACGTGACGTGTTTCTAAATCAGGTTTAAACAAAGAATGTTAAAAAAAATAAGTAAGTGACGATTATGCGAAAAACATAATATAAATAAATATATATATAGTGTTAAAGCTTTAACCTCAAGTTCGGCAGCCATTCCATAAGTTTTTAACTTTAAAACGAAATCAAACACACCTGTACACAGATATATCACGCAAACATGCAAATCAATTTTTCGCAGAAATTATGCCGTAATGAAAATTACGATTTGCCAATGACGTCGTCGATGTCATTTGTGCTGGTTTTCTCATGGCGTGATTCATATATAATACGTTTTTTAAACATTTTATATAAATTTATAAATATTTAACAAAATCGTATATACCCGCTTTAACTAACAATTACGCTTTACATTTGCATACGCGACAGACGTTTAGCGATGCGTATAGTCGAATCATCCATCAGTGATTTTCCATGAGGTCATTCTTGCTGAGCTACGACTACGTTTTAACATTCCTTTCATTTTCAAACAGGATAAAACACTAATTGCTTTACAATAAAAGCCCCAATGCAATGATCTAATGTAATGATGTTCGTGTTAAATGTTGTGTTTTAAGAGACATGTTCACATATCTTGTTTTTGAAAATACAAAAACTAACAAAACTGTAATTTTTGTAAAGCTTAAAACTTTAATGTCATTTTTCTCCCCGTAATTCAATGGTTTTCTTTTTTATGTATTCTAATTAATGATAACACACAAAAGTACATTATTTTTGCTCATAAAACATGAAATATATACCAAACGAAATGTGTTTTTTGTGGACGTTTGTTCGCCAGAGATCTTTTGTTTCGGAATCTTGCAAACACATAACAACCTTAACGGTAATTTTGTTGTGATGAATGGATATTTCACGATCAAATGTTGCACATGTACACAAAAAGGAAACATGAATTTTAAACTCAATCTTTATTTGATAGAAACGTTCACTGGTAGATGTTCGATATTGCTTGCAATTCTGTCAAGGCATTGGTTTACTTTATTTTTAAATACAAAGTACTTGTTTTCACAAGGCAAAAATGAGTCGTTATAAGTAACCTCATTTCTTATGTTCGTTTTAAGTTTTATGGAGATAACCCAGACACATATGGAGGTCGAATGTAAACAAAAAGAGATACCGAAAAGATAAATAAAACTATACCATTTTTCATGGTATAGATATGTTTGTCGTGTTTAAATTCAATATTCCATTCAGAACTATGTAATATGGTCAATATAGTGAATTTATTGGGACAGAGGTATAATATCAACAAGATAGATGTCTATGTGTGAAAGGAAAGAGATAAATACGATCGAACTGTCCACAAAAGTAAATCCTTACGAATTCATTATTATTCAATTCGTGTTACAAAGGGTTTTATATTACCATGAATCTGAAGACGACAACTATAACTGGTCATTGGCCTTTTGCAAAGAAACCAATACTAGCATCGTTGAATACAAGTTTGCTGAATATCATGGTTTATTAAAAACAAAAATGCAACTTTAATCTGCAATTTCATCCCGAATCACCCAAAAGAGTATGATACATGTAATTTTTATCGAAGCGTCGTCTACCTGGACGTTTCACACATTAAATGTATTTTCTGTCAGACGACTACGATTAAATACGTATCTAAGGGGTAAAGGGTTAAGAAACACAGTAGGAAGTTCAACATTACTGATTCCTTGGCATATAGTACAAACAATGAATTTCACACATTCGAGTGTACGGCACACACTCAAGTTGAACACGCTTTACAGCTATAAAATCGTACACTCAATATTAATGTATGCCAAAGGCCGGTCTTTTGGTTGAATATGTACTTAACTTATTTCAACGTTGTGATTAATTATATGGATGCAGTTGTTTTACTTGCTAATGTGTAATAAATACCCAAATCAGCTTTAACACACGAGAAGTTAATGCCGGACAAAAAAATGCTTATTAAATAGAACAAATTATTGTATTATTTATAATAGCAGCTGTGAATACGCGATTTCTTATGGACCTATATTTCTATTCTTATTGTAGGTTTTTCTGCTTTTAATGTAGTTTTTTTATCTACATACAATCATCTCCACGAACGTTTCGAAGTTGGCTGTCTATTTCATGACATCGATATGCTCGCTTACATAGCTGGATCTTGAGTTCTCTTCCATGGTGCTGGTAACCTTTTCACGATCACTTATTTGTCGGAGAAGTTCCCTAACATAGAGCTTTAGTCCTTTTAAAAAGTAGGCGCGTGACATGAGTCATAGCGAAGATATAGTTATGATCTTAAGCCGATTTTGTTTTGTACGGACCATTAAATGTGGTTAGATTTGAAAGCTAGATAAACATGAAAATCACGTTGAACTGAAATGACAAAGTTTTCAAAGAATTCCCTTTATTTCGTGGTCGATTGCATTATTTGTAAGCAGGCCCATAGCCAGGGTTTTGAAAAGGGGGGTACATTTTTGCCGGCGAAGGGGGTGTGCGGGAGGGAATGTCCCCCTCCAGCAATCGGGGGCTTTGGAGGTCCTCTCCCTAGAACATTTCGATAATGAAACATCCTTTTATACGGTGTTTAACCCGACCCTAGTATGCGCGCACACACTTTGTTTACATATGCAACAACAAATTTATCAAATGTTAAATCAACAATAAGAACGGTATAAAATATAATTATTTATTGGATTCTCGGAATCTAAGATAAAAATGGCGTGTTTTACCATTCCAACATGCTACCATTCATAAATCGAGCAAATCCAATGGAAATGTTTGCCTTTTTTTTACAAAACAATTGTTTGTCTGCTACTGTGGATAGTACCAGAGGCATAGCTTTGCTCTAAACTTGCTAATAGTGTATTGTACAACAAACATGTATTGTACAACAAACACTGATTAACAAAACTGGGTCTTCTCTAATCTGCACCAATACTAACAATAATTCAAAATGGATAACTGGTTACTTTAATTATTTTTGTAAAACTATTTTTAACAAATAAGTTATATTTTTTTCTAAACGAATTTTAGAAACATATAACACTTAAGGCTTCAGTAAGACCCTATAACCACAAACTACTGGTCCTATGGTCTCAAAGTCCTTAACAATGTATACCAGGGGACCGTTTCTGGTACAATGCGTAACTTTACGGACGAAAATGTACGTACGTATAAAGTTACGTACGCTTTTCTGAATGCGTAAGTGCGTTTCCATAAACCGAACGTAGCGTAAAACTTAGTTGCTATGTTTGAATAATCTCTAAACAGAAGTCTGGTGATTGCGCGGACCTTATAGAGAACATTTAAAGAAATTCATAAAGTAGATTTAATTTGCTTTCTCTAACAAACTTTCGGTAGACTAAATATTTATACATTTATCCTTAAGAAGTACCTTATAAAGAGCAAAGTTCTTTCCCTTGTTTGCAAAATTGCGATGAAAAAAGGGGTCAACTGTAAAAAAAGTTCAATCTCTTGATTCTTTTAAAATTAAGTGTGGCCATTCTTTGCTGTGCTGGATATGCTCTTTGTTAAAACAGAAGAGATGATTCTTACTGAAGCAAATCTTTTACGAAGGTTAGTCAGATATATTTCAAACTGGAATTGCTGGAGCAAACTGGAAAAAAATGGATGGATAATACTGAGAAGACAGGCATGTGTATAGTAGCTTACACATCTGAATTTACAGAAACATAATCAAGGAGTTTCCTGACAGGAATTCAATTTACTGGAAGGGTATCTTTGATTATGTTTAGTGCGTTACTGAATTACAAATGGAATGTCCTATAATGAGAAGAACATCAGCAATGGCCTCTGTAAAGAAGGTAGTATTTTTTAACATTTCATTTACTGATCAATGATAATGTACAGTAGTACAGTATGGTTTTAGAAGAATTAACAAACTATGTAGCTTGTATTCACTTGTCGCACTTCTAGATAATTTTATAACAATCAACATCATGTTTTTACCATGTTTATATTTATTCTTGTGTGCACAATATTTAAAACAAACAACAACATATTTTTACTCATAAATTCATTTAAAATGAGAATCTTTTTTCTGTGATAAATTAACATTGTGCATGAATGCTTCTATTAATTTGAGACAATAGGCATTGGCAATTATAAACTCGTGCAGAATCGTCTACACTCGATCATTCTCAAAGTCAGTTATTATATCAGCGATTGATACACTAACATAAGGAATATATAAATATATATATTGGCTGAGCTCGTCTAAATGTTCGTGCCAATGTTGAAGAGAACTCGAGCAAATGTCGTCCTTAAACGACCAGCTCGTCCACTTTAAGGCAAGTGAAAACTCGCCCAAAGTCGTACAGAACATGAAGCTAACATTCGTAACAGTCTAACATGGTTTTACGGAATGGTTATGGCCAGTTGGCTTGGTTAGATTTGCCCGTTTGGGACTGTTTTGAAATGTCAGTGGAATTGTCAAATATATTTAATGTGGTAAGCCTGGAATGGTCAAAGCAATTTGATGACTATGATGATGATGATGATGATGGTGATGAAGATGATGATGATGATGTTGTTGTTGTTGTTGTTGTTGATGATGATGTTGTTGTTGATGATGATGATGATGATGATGATGATGATGATGATGATAATGATGATGATGATGATGATGCTGCTGCTGCTGATGATGATGATGATGATTTGATATCCCCCATCCATTTGTGTTCCAATATTGATTTAAATACACTCGGTCATATGCAGTCGGCGTTCTTATTGATCTACTTTAGTCAACAGTCGAAGACAAACTCCGTAGGGTAAGGCTACTTAAGAAATGCTTGGCATTATTAAACTGTATGTCAATAAATCAACAGTGATATTTGCGAAAGTTATTAACGTTTGAGTAGTTTATTAAAACCTAAAATGTATTGCACTTGTATTGCCACTTGTTGAAGAAATACGATATTCGGTGACTCTTTACTGGGCTGTTCTAGATTGTATTTATCGGTACTGGAAATTTCTTTTATTTGATCTATTTAAATTAAAACAAATATATCAAGGGAGGATTTTGTTTGAATTTATTTGACAAGTACTCGTCGTAAGCATAACATATCTTAGGAACTTTAGCGTGTCATTCATTAATTAAAATAAAAAACAAATATATTAAGGGAGGATTTTGTTTGAATTTGTTTGACAAGTACTCGTCGTAAGCAGTACATATTTTAGGAACTTTTAGCGTGTCATTCATTAATTAAAATATTTTTTTTATAAAATAGCAGCTTCACGTAAAGTATTTTATTCAAAATTAAATGCATTAAGCATTAAATGCCAAAGAAACAACAGACACTTGAATTGTATAACCTTATTTTGAAACATGATTCGAGCGAGTGATTCTTAATATTCATTAGTTATGACATATATTTACAACTAATAAAATATCTATGCAAATTATATCGGCATAAAAAATGAAACGTTATTATTGTTTTCAATATAAAACAAATCTTACAAAGACAACTATGCACATGTTTTGTGTTACGATATTATGCAGGCGTTGTGCAGATCAAACATTAAATTAATCCATAAGCACACAGTCGAAAACAATTAATATTAGCACAGACTACTGTATAATTGTCATTCATTGACACAGCAGTATAATATAAATGCAACTATTTACAAAAACGTAGATTATACAATTCTAATACATAATTCTTACAGAAAAAGTATACTTTTACCCATGTTTACAATGAATCAATTCTATCACTCAGCAAACGTCACATTCGTTGAGTTCAAATTGGCGTCTTGTGATGAATAAAGCTTTGTTCAAAACGAAAGTTGAATGAATTGTCAAAAGGAAAATCGAACAAATCATAACAACAATCGATTCGAACATGTAAAATTTCCTCTCTTAGCAAAACTCCAATCCACAATCGTACACAATAGATCCTGCACAATCACGCAGGATTTCCGTTAAAGTATCTTTCCATGCCCTACCAAGATCTTAATATAGATAAAGGTTTAAATTAACTAAAATGATGTTGCGCTCGTAGATTTCGTAGTCTACGTTCGGTTCTCCGAAATATCGGTGCATACGCCGACATATTTACGCTAAATTACTGAGTTACGTGAGCCTTTGAGCACACGTAACTTTACGTGCAAAAATACGGTAAACGTAACTTTACGAAGTTTATAGAAACGCTACAAACTAAACGTTTTGCACTTACGCATGATTTTTGAACGTACGTAGTTTTAAGAAACGGTCCCCAGGACGTTAAAAAAAACATGTACTTATTTGCCCATTATTTGCTCAAGATCCGTCACAGCTGATGAACATTTAACGTTGACGTCCACCTGATCATATGTTATAACGTTTTAAATTCATTATAAAAACTGTTTAAGGGTAGGACATGCCTAGTGTCAAGTTTGACATAATTAAAACATTGTGGAAAGTTATGTATGTTGAGTAGAACAGACGCCATTAAGTGTTGGTAAACTACAAAAGCTATATTGCTTTGTAGAAATTATTTGTTTTCTCGTCATTCAACAAAAAAGTTATCATGTCTTGACCATAGCTGATATTTTTGTTGCTGGAAACCCCTTTAAGGTATCCAAAAATGATTGTACGGGGATATAACAAAAAGACAACGCATTTTGTCGGAAATGCTGTGCACCATGTGTAATTGTTATAAATCGTGGTATAATGCAAAGTTATTAACCAGTGACTCATAAGTCTTCGTCAATAGTCATAGGGTGTCCTTTGATTTCAGTCTTTTTCGGAAGCTGACATAACATTCCGTTAATAATCATCTTAAATGTATTTTCATTTTCACAGGATTATTTATTCAACTAAATCAAATAGTTTTTAGATAATTGTCGAAAAAGGTTAATGGACTGGGATTTCAAACCACAATAAGTAGGCTTCATCATTTTGTTATGATATATGTTTAAGTTATAGCTTTTATACAGACATAAATAACGATAACAAAAGTTACATTACGATCATTCAGTATCAAATATCCTTAAATAAGTATCGATTTTATACGGATTAGGGTGCCAGGTTAATATTTTTTCATTATACAGAAAACAAATATTCATTTATAACAAAGATTCAAATTCCATTTTGCGCGGACCGGCTTCTTAGATCTTCTCAAATTTTGCTGCCAAAACTTCTGTTGATTTCAACAATTCTGCGGTTAAAAATTGTAAATAAAAATCATGCGCTATCTTGGAAATGACTTAATCGAGATATGAATTATATGGTGACTTGTCGGTTGCATATTGAATACATTATTTTAACGCTAAAATACGAAGACTCACTGGGTTCATGGAAAAATAAATAACCGTTTTTGCGTAAAATTAAGTTGTGTGCAACTTATAGTACAATTTTTTTTACTTGTCAAAAAAGATTGGGTGCGAACGCACCCAACGCATCCCCCTGGCTACGGGTATGGTAAGCAAGACTGATTAAAAGAAAGGTTTCACTTATTAATAATGATATCTGAACTAAAACGTATCTACCTAACTATCTACTCATTAATGCTCCCATTTCGTATTATTATGAGAAACAATGAATAATAAATCACGGGTTATTGTCTTTCCTATAATAATTTAAAATATACATAAAAAAAATCAAGTTGAATAAAAACCAATAAGTCGAAATAAAGTAGCGTGCTTTTTTAACATCATAGATGGATATAAAATATGTTGTTATAGCTTTTTAATTGGATTGATGTGAACTTAATATTCACAGTATAAAATAAAGTTCGGTGTTACCAAAAAGTATTATTCAAGCAAAACGAGGACATGTCAGCATTTATCGTAAAACGTGAAGTAAATGTATCCGAGTTATTTCACATACACTTTTACAATTAGATGAAATATATGTAAAGGGTACTATTAGACTAGTTACAAATCAATAAAGCGTATTTTCTTCACAGAAGTCCGAAAGTCCGAAAACGCACTTTCTCGTACCTACAAGCATACGGTATATTGGAACGTTATTAAAACGGTCGAACCTTGATCTACTTTCTTAAACTTTGTTATAAACAACGATTTTCATCTATAATACATACGTCTACATGGGTGCGGTTAACAAATAACATAAATTTACAAATAACACAAAGCACAACGCAAAGAACAGAAAGGGACCGTACAATTCAACAAATTGAAAGATGAAGACACATTTTCACTTATCGACTATAACGCCGTTCTTGATAAACTGCAGGACAAGATATCGCAGATACTGACTTTAAACGAAAATATTATGGGTTTTACGGACAACGATGAAAAAAGTATGAGAGTAAGAGAAATGCATGCTTGAATTCGATTTGAAGATGCGACATCTCATGAACTTTTGCAATAAACACTTGCAATAATAGTCGAATTTTGCCAGTACTGTAGAAAAATCAGCCTCACAGGATCAATACCGCAAATATTCGCATTTTATTCGACTAACGCCTTCAAAACTCAGTCACCAGCCGCCGGGAAAGATCAAGCATTCCCCAAGTCACAGTTCTTTATCGCCGGGAAGGCAACATCTTACATCGGATCGCAGTCGTCTTTAATACGTCTCTACAAGGCATCTCTCACGCTATCGTTGGGTCGCAAAATGGTATCGTCGTGTCGTAACGGGGTATCGTCGGGTCGTACCATGGTTTGACGTTTCGCAGCGAAGTACCATTGGGTTACAGAATGATCTTTACCAGCCCTCGCACACGACTAAGACAAAGTATGACTCGTTCTTATACATCGCCGTCGCTGTAATATAACCTTATGATATTGAGTTTCAAAAAGGGATTGCCATATGTATCGTTTGTCTAATGTATCTTCGCGAGTATCGCAATAATTTTACAGTGTTAACTCTTGCATGATATATTAATTTTGAGTAAAACATGGGGATTGCGCATATAAATTGATGATTTTACGATTGGAGCATTTAAAAAGAAACTCGTTCTTCCTGTTCTCTAACCGCAAACATGTCGTTATATTTTCTTATTAGAAATCGTTATTTTAAATTGTATGAGGTAAACACGTACCACTTGTTTTTGTTATGTTCGTGTTTAATTCACGCATGCTTCGACGATCTTCAGCTCGGATAGGCTGAAATTTCAACCAATAATTTTTTTCGAATATCCGCATTGACTTATTAACAAGCGATTTACATCTAAAATACTAACGCCGACATTGGCTGTGTTATCTGGATTGCGCTGCTTTTCTTTAAAGCAAGCGATTTTTAATTTTGCTACTTTGATTGCTCTTCTTTTCTTTTTAACCACCGATTTACATCTTCACTACAAAACGCCGACAATTGGCGATGAGAACCTGCAAAACAGGCATGGTCTGGATGGTTACCAGCCCTACTCATAAGTTAGCGCAAATGTTTCACTCTGTATACGAACTGAATACCTTTATTTCGAATATCAATGACGTCAGTGCGACGTCAACAGTTCCTTATTCATAATTCGAACCGATTAAGGGACTGTGTTATTCTATAATAAATCTAAGTAGAAATGCACTGTAATTGATATTTTTAATATCCAACTCATAGTATTTATGATGAAAAATATTAATTGTAGACCTTTACTACTTATTTGTTTTTATTTCACTTATTTTGTTTTTCGCGGCTGAAAAAGAAAAACGAAATCAGATCCTTAGTCCTAATATAAGCCGAATAAGTAACTGGCATTTTCTTACTCAAGCAATAAAATCAAAGACAAAGTGTACCGCATATAAATGAAAATCTTTTCAATTGTTTTTATATTAAAAATATTAGTGCACGACATGTTAACATGGTTATATTAAATGATAACCAAATACTTTATTCGGGGATAAATAAGAAAAAAAGGAACGAGCTCCTTATTCCGTATTCAATCCAAATAAGTAACTGTCTTTTCTTACTTAAAGGAGCCTTTTCACAGATTTTGGCATATTTTGAAGGTTGTCATTAAATGCTTTATATTGATAAATGTAAACATTGGATCTTAAAATCCCCAGTAAAAATTCAAGAATACAATTTAAAAAAGTAGCCGGTACCAGGGCTCGAACTAGTGACCCCCGGAGTCCTGGAGTAAGTCTGAAATAAAAACACATTAGCCCTCTCGGCTATTCCGCAGGGTATACACATTTTAAGTATGTTATACCTTATATAAGCAATATTCGTAGTTTCGTAAATTTAAACGACAACAACAGAACTCTCCAAATTATTCAATCGTTTCGCGTTGCAACGCTTTATAATTTTTAGGTTTTCAAATCGTCAAAAGATACATATGATGGCTATATTGGACTATGGTAAATGATCAGTAATACTGTTTCCTCACAAATATCATAACTTAAACGAAAATTTGCGAATCTGAAACAACTTTTTTCAATTTTGTCAATTTTCCAAACCGTGAAAAGATCCCTTTAAAAAAATAAGATCGTTAAGAAACTTGATCACCAGGTCAAAGGTTAGAAACACCTTGTTACCACTCTACAAGCCACATGTATGACCCTATCTTGATAAACTTTGGTCAGAATGATTTTCTTGACAATATCTAGGCCAAGTGTGACTCTTGGTCATGCCTTCCAAAAAAGGGTCATGAGGTCAAGTTTCTGATCAGCTTTGTTTAAAATGACATTTAATGATTTATTTAACGTCATAAAACATTATTCTAAATTTTACGAGGTAAACACTTTCTATTTGTTTTTGTTCGTCTTTCAAGCATGAATGCTTTAACAATCTCCAGATCGGATAGGCTGAATTTTCAACCAATACATTCTCGTCTTTCTCAACATCCGCATTGACTTACCATATAAAACATTCAGAAGTGCACTGAGAAAGTCGAAATTTGAACTTCAACATAAAGCTGCGAAAAGTGACATTTTTCGTTCATTATTTGTCGTTTTTTTATATTAAAAATGGAGACATACTTTGCGACAATTACTATAATCGGAATTGCGACATGTTTCCTCGTAGGAACAAACGGTTTTCTTTTTAAAAAGAACGATTGTTTGGTATCGGAATGGTCACAATGGAGTGCGCCGTATGGTTTTGGTGATATTTCGAGAGAAAGGAAGATTCTTCGCTACCCAACCAACGGAGGGGCCGCATGTCCCGCTGTGCTTGTAGAAGTGAACCAAACATGTATGTAAATCTTACTGTAAACGTTTGAGACGCTGGCGTTTAACATGTTCACAATTGTATTTGACCAGACAGATTTAGCTCCATAATGACATAACTAGTATTAAAATATCATTGGTATACATGTTTTACATATGATACACGTAGAATTTCGAATTTGTTAACGTTTCACTTTTTGCAGAAACTTTTTGCACAAAAATTTCTGTTTAAAAGTACTGTGTTCGTATTTATTTAATGTATAACGAGAAGAAAACTAAAACACATACTTAACGACAAATACTATGGATATTAAAAAAAAATAATTGATAATAACTGTTTTTTACTTCACTTCTATTTATTTTAAATGTTCTCTGATAAACTGCAGTCTTCTACATGCATTATATCGAAACATGGTAATGTAATATCATACTCCTTTTTTCTTAAGTGTATAAACACACTCTGGAAAAAAATGTATAATTTAATCAAAATGGCGTGCCTCTTTCTAACTCGATCATCTTGTATTATGCCTGCGAATATGTTTTGCTCAAAACGTAAGCATAGTTCCATATAGACTCATGCTTTTCACAGCGCAGACACCGCCTCTTAATGCGACGGCGGGGAATATGATCAGATACTTCATTAAACGGGCCCGTCTTCAGAAAAGACAGGCGGTCGGTCAACTCCGCGATTTGCTGGTCATAGTTGACTCGTCAGGAAGTATAACACCAGAGGGGTTCGCCATCGGCAAGAAGCAACTGTCGCGACTCCTTGGCATGCTGTGCCCAGTACCCAACCCTTTCGATGTAAGTCTGACATTTATGTAAATGATTCGAAACCAAACTGCCAATTTTCAATGTGATTGTGGTCTAAATGTTCGCATGCACAGGTAAATCCGCGCCTTCAACTTGACAAATAAGAGACATAATGAGACCTGACAGATTGACAACATTACCATTACAAAAACACTTTTCAATGAAACCGTATGTGCAGGTTACATAATTAATTTTTCCGCATGCGCCAAAATCGTGAATAAGATCGAAAAGATAAGGATGACAAAACATAATTTAATTTAAAAACAAAATAACAATCATGACTGCAAAATTACGATCGTTATGTTGAGCCGTAAACATGTTGTTTGTTACCATTACCCCGATCGATCAAATACACTAAATTTACTATAAAATGTTATATCGATTTTGATTCAAATGTTAGTATTCGCTGTATAAACTCTCAATAAAAAATGACTAAATAAGAATGTCAAATTGATTATATTTCATCATATCAACTCTCACAACGTGAGGAATCGCAAAACAAAAAAAGCAGTCCAGCATATAACAATTTTTGGTGATGTTAGGGGAAACACATATCATTTTGGTATAATGGGTATTCATCAATTAAAAAAACAAGTATAAATACTTAAAGGCACTGTTAAAGCGCGTTAGATTTTCTCCTTGAGGACCCGGGTACAAAACCCGGCAAAGGCCAAAAAATGTATTCACTTTTTATATAATTGTTTTAGGTAATTTAAGAGTGTTTCAATGAGTGTAGATTTGTAAATAAAATTAATATACAAATGTAAGCATGTCAAAAAAAGAAAATCTGGAAATAAGCCTTTTAAACCATATGAGCGTATTATCAGAGATAATGTCTTTAAATAGGGTGTATTGTTTAGTTACTTAAAACGAAAATGAAACTGAGAGCATTTTCCTACGCTTTTTGTTTCAAATCATGATTTGGAAAAACTCATATACATCTATATCAATTCTAAAATGAGGATACAAAATAATTTTAGAGCAACTACCAAAGAGCCGCTCTGCTGCAGTACTCGTCAACCGTCCAGGAGATCTTTGATTTTAACGACAAGCCGTCAACGAACCTCGTGCAACAGGGGATTAACTCCATGATATACGACGCAGGGATTACGTGTACAGGAGATGCGTTCAACTACGCATATAACAACATGTTCACAACGGCTAAAGGTATCATGGATGAATGCTTCTTTGTTTACATTACACGTTATGGAAAGAGTTTAAATATTTAAATCAACTCCCGTTTGTTTTTTTGTAAAAAATCTTCAGACTATGTTTTTGCTTACTTATCATCAGAAAGTCCCGTATGATGTATGATGTATGGAGTGCGAATTTGCGTTTGCAAATTTGACATTAGTTGGTTTGCATTGCAATTATAATAGACGCCGAATATACTTTTAAATACATATTGTTCTTTAATAATGATGCTTTTGTGGTCATCTAGATAATTATCATTTTCATTAACTTGTCATTGTTGCAGAAATTGTAGTTGTACTAATTCATTTATTTATTTTACAAGCAATTGGGGAAGCTACCACAGATCGTCAAACAATACTGAACGGTTACTATGATTTTGTATAACATAAGCGGCTGACTCCAAATTAAAAAATATATATTTCTCCCAACTTTAGGCATGCGCACTTCGCCTGATGTCAAACAGGAAGTGCTTATTATAACGGACGGACAGTCGAACTGCGGGGTAAACGCAATAGCGGCAGCTGCAAATCTGCAAACAAAGGCGGATGTCTTCGGATTAATGATTGGGTACCACACTCCGGCCGGCGAGGCTGAACTAACCTCCTACGTGTCCTATCCGATAAACACGCATCTGTTCGCAATTAATGGAATGCAGGATTTGGAACAACTCGTAAATTTGATTGACAGCCAACTGAGTACCGTACCGTGCGCACCGTTTGACCTTTAATTTACCGTGTCTTAAGCGTTTCAATGACTCGATGACTGAAAGAATATAAAACAAAATACGTATACGGATAACATGTTACATTTCTATTCCTTATTTATTCGAACTTTGAATGCAGCATCTATACTTTCGATTCTAGTTTTATTTCATAAATAAATAAATAATCGTTTATACAATTGTTTCGTTATTGCCAATACTTTTGTCTCCAACACATTTTATTTAAGACTGAACACACATACATATAAAATACGAAATATTACGCAATAATGTTATGCAATTAGAGATGAACCGATGCATATTAACAATATCTAAAGTTTTATATATAATGACATACACAACTTTAGGTTAGAAAGGTGGGAACATGTCTTTAATTTTAATATACAGATGTGAAAAATCTTTAACATTTAACAAAAGATTTAAAGCTAATGCATACTTATTTGCTTCAATACTGTGTGTGTTTTCACAATTGAATCTACAAAAACCACTGGCAACTAAAATGGCCTGTAGATATTATACTCTTAAGGATAACAATACTACTTTAGTTGATACACATAAATTACAAACTCTAATAACATCATAACATGATATAACAGTACAAGGAAAAAATACTGCATGTCAACAGACAAATAAAGTTTACATACTTAGCATTAAATGAAACGAAGGCTTCATGTTTTAACTACAGGAAATTGTTATTTACTGCCCCAATTATTCGGCCGGATTTTAATTGAACAGAAGACAACGGATCATTCAGCCGGATTAAATTTGACAGCAAGATAACGGATCAAACCCGTAAAACTGAAATTACACAATACAAAAAACTTACAAAATGCATGAAAAAATAATCCGTAAAATAACAGCGTAACACAACTATTAAAAATGTAATCTTAAGCATTATACAAGTATTGCATAGATGTACATAAGATTTTACTGTCCATCACTATGAGCATTTAGAATTCAAAACAATACAAGGCAGTACTGAACGTTTAAGGAATGATGGATTTAGTTGAGTTATTCAAATAATTACAACCAAATAACAGCATATCACATCAATGTTGCAATAACTACATTTAACTTACACAACGGTAGGACCAATTAGATTTGACTAGATATCGAGGTATGCATGGCGTTGTAGATGGCTGTAAAATGATACAAAACATTGGTAAAAAAGGAACTGGCCGGGTCTATCATGTATTGCACATATGATGAGTTACATACGATTCAAGCGGAGAGTTTACACTGAACAAATTATAATCCAAAATAAAAAAATGGAACGAATCGTAAGAGTACGAACGAACAAAAAATCTTATAGGAGGTTTTGGGGATTCCGATAATGACGTAACGTTTGCGCATGCTCAAATTTTGGCCGTCAAAACTGCGGCCATTCTGCTATTGTTTGCATGTGATGAACCGCATCGTGATAAGGTTACAATCATATTCGCGACCCTTTTGAAGAACAAAAAATACTCAGAACTTGAAATTCTTTCAGATTAAATTGAATCCAATGAACACAAATAAGGACGAAAACAAACAACAAATTGATTGAATTTATGTAATCAACATATAGAAACTGATTTGAACCTATTTGTCTGTAAAAACTTACCTTGTTACAGATTAACTAAATCCTCTTGATAAATGTAAATGCTTTTATTTAATTGTTCACACCAGTTTTGACACTCTTTGTTTCAGCATTTTTAACCCAGAGTTTAATTGCCCCTTTGTTTATCACAAACCGATTATCTCGATATGATCGGATACTGTCCAGACAATTACTAAGAAAACAGGGTGTAATAAACCCAGGGACCTATACTTTTATGACTCTGTATGGGGTCTCTGCATAAACCACATGTGTCTGGTCATTAAACACAATTTATGATACCTCCATGTCATATCTTAGCATATTAAGTCAAAAACTTAACAGTTGCTTTAATAAAATATTTGAACATATTTAAAAAATAGACATTTGTCCGAAATGGATTAACAGCTAAGAACTATTAAGTATATATATTAGCCAGTAAAAACATAACATTTAACGGGTACCTGCAAATGTAAACTCTGCTATAATGTGTAAAGATCGTGCGTTACTGCAGCAGTGTTCGAAACATCATCATGAAAACAAGCAATCGCGTTTGGTCATTATATACGGATATAAAATACTTGCGTAAAATAAATTAAATGTGTAGATTTATGGTATCATAAAATGCTTGATTTGTATCGCTCATTATCACTAGAGAGGAGTTTTCAATATACATGTACATGCAAAGACAGTTCAATTTGCAAAATATGCAGGTGTTTTTTTTTTCAATTGGAATGCTTAAATTATTAATATTTTCATTCAATGTAAACGAAACGAAAATTCATTCAATGTAAAAGAAAATTAAAACTACATTTCAAGATTGAAATGTATTGAGCTATTTAAGGGCTTTGTTTTTTGACTGATTCAATACACCCCTTACACTAAATTTCAATCTCTGATGAAAAATAACACTATCGCATCCACACCACTTATAATAATATTCAAATTATTATATGTTTTATAATTTTTAAAATATCATTTATTAAAGTCTTACTTAAAACAGAATATGGGTATTTATAGTTTTGTTTTGTGATTTTGGAAGTATTAAGTCTTCCGACAACCTTTACTCTGTACAATATAATAGGCCGCGATAGAGAAGTTGACGGCCAATCTATTTTTAGTAACGGAAAACCCCTCTTGTGACGTCACACAAAAACCTATCAGCAAATAGTAAGAAAATCGCAGGACAGACTAATAAAAATAGTTTGTATAATAATCAAATACATAAAAATATATCAAAATATGCTCTTTCTATTTGTTTACTGGACAATGAAGCTTGCAAAGGTTTTTTTTAATTTAAGAAAAACGTGAACCAAACAATTTCTTGTAAAAATTATAGCGTTGTAAAAATCGGTCAGGTTACATACAACTAATAATCAAGCTAAGGGACAACACATGTTACGTCATAAATAATACAAAGTTTGATTTTCCCAATATTGAGATACAATTTGATACTGTTTAAGCTTCTCAGTCTTCGTTGTCTTTAAATAAAAATCCTAAATGATGTAATAAAAATATACATCTTATTAATAATGGTTTTACAAGCATATATCATATAATATGTTTTTATCAATGATCAATCATTGTTAGTTTTACTTATAAATCTATGCTTTGATTCGAGTTTTCTCTATAGGAGCCAACACTTACTATCACACTAGTTAAATAACTATCACAATAGTATTCCCGGCCTTTGGCGGAAGTACTTTAAATGGGCGTTTCCACGTTTATGTTAATTGACAAACTTAACAAAAGTTGTTTCAGATTCGCACATTTTTTGTTTTAGTTCTAATATTTGTGAGGAAACAGTAATCCTGAACATTTACCATGCTCTAAAATATCCAATATATGCATCTTTTGACGACTTAAAAACATGAAAATTATAAAGCGTTGCAACGCAAAACGATTGAATAATTTGGAGAGTTATGTTGTTATTGTTATATTTTGTGAAACTACAAGGATTGCTTATATAAAGTATAAAATACATCCGTCATAGTATGAGCACGGATGCCCGAGTGGTCTTAGTGGTATACTTTTACTCCAGGGATCAGTGGTTCGAGCCCTGTTGAGGGTTACTTTTTTTCTTCTTTTTTAAATTTTATTCTTGATTTTTTACTAGAGTTTTTTAGATACAATGTTTACATTTATCAATATAAAGCATATAATGACAAACTCCAATACATGCCGAAATCTGAGAAAAGGCCCCTTTAAAAATCAGGGATTATTATTTGAGTGAGTCGGCCTAAATCCTTATGTTATTAGTGTGAAACCAGAATTTACATTTTTTAATTCGATTCGAGATGCATACAGATTATATTATTTAATGTATAAATTAATAAACAACCACTAAAAATTCTAAACTGTATAATTATTTGAGAATTGTATGAAAGGAAATGAAGTCATATCGTCTCATTGAACGATGATTTATGTGAATTTGAATTAAGACACCAAACTTTTAATTGACATCATTTCGGTGATTTTCTTAAACAAAACTGTTATTTTTATATTATGAATGTATTATTGTAATATTGAATTCTTTTAGTAAAATAAGCATTTTTTTAAAATCATTAATAGAGATGTCATATTTTATCATTCTGATTGCATTTATGAATTGTGTTCATGCAAGCATGGACACGGTTTCCTTTTTATGAGGATTAAAAAATCTAATTAAACATTCAGTGTTTATGTAAAATCATTTTATGCAAGTGTCTATTTCATTTTATGCAAGTGTCTATTTCATTTAAATTACAACAGCATAGTATACATAATGGAAAAGAATATTCCAAGATTGATGTCTTATTCCAACTTCACATAGTGTGGTTACTTGATCATTACATTTAACTGTATGGGTAGCTACATTTTCCAAGTAACAGCAATACAAAATGCATTATCTATACCACATGAAAACCATATAAACCTAATCATTATTTATGGACACTGTTCTGCCTTTGACATTGTTTAATGTACATTAAATGCGCATTTACTACACTTGTGTATTTTTTTCTTACTTATTTACTTTTGTTTCAAATGCATTTGAAAATATACTCAAAACACACTAAAAATGCACTAGCGCATACTTATTTTCTGGTAAAGTGTATTTTCCAAGAGAACAAATACACTTTAACACACTTAAGTATTTAAATGCTGAAACAATGCATAAACAATATCCTTTTTTTCTGTGAAAAGTGTTTCATGTTCGCATTTTCAATGAATAATACACTTTTATATACATTTTCTCGTAAAATGTGACACTTAAATGACATTTGCACTACCAATATGAGGAATATAACATATGCCTTTTTCATTACACTATATTATTTGTATGAATCATTATTGTGGTCTGCTAAGAATATTTGTATCTGTCAATTCTGTTTTGTGGAATAAAATTTACCCATACAAGGACTGGTCAACGCAGAAATGTGTTTAAAGGTCACTTGAGACACATTAATACCAATTTGCAGATGACCTAAGGCGAATTTGCACATTTGAAAAATAACTCTGAACTGTGATCGAAGAGTTTCTTCTTGCTGGTATTTCATTTAAGTCCCAACCTAAGTTGCTCTTTGGCAAATCTACGTTGGGTACATTAATCAACTGAATTTATTTATTTTGTGGTTTATATTTTTCATTTTTATCTCTGTTCCAAAGTTTAACATGATTTGTTCATGAATTTAGAAAAAAGACCAGATGCGTCATAATATAAAATGAAAACGAAAATATGTCCATGAAAAAATTGCAGTAAAAATCACTTGAAATAATGTGACCCTTAATTGAATTATTATATAGCCAAATGCATGATTGATGTCATATTACACTTTAAAAACTTATACAAAGGATAGTAGCAAAAAATGAGTTACACATTGTTGTAGTAAATAAGAAAAAAGTAAATATGAGAGAATCATCAATTACCATATGTATTGATTATAAAAATGATTATGATAGCATATTAGATATGGTGCCCATCTAGCTTTAAGAAAGTCCCGGTTTGATCTCCACTAGCACTGTGTGAGAGTTCTCAAAATCGTGTTTAAAGAATATGAATAATTAAAGATAGTGCCGAATCAGTCTAGTTTACTTGGAGCTGAATAGACACAGGTTTTATGCAGAAGCCGAATAAGCCTGCTATACTTTGAAGACATCGTATATTAGTTCTACCCCGGATACAGACTCGAGTGTTTAAATAAGCACCGGACTTCAATTTAATCTAAAATAAATTGCTTAAATATAGTATGTGTGCTATATGTATTTATGATAAATATGTCATTAAAATAAACACTCTGCAAAATTGTTTATTTATGCTCTATTATGCATATAAGTACCATTTCAATCTGTGTAGTTAGTAAACTATGTCAAAAGCACCATAAGTATGAAACACTAGTATTGTGCATATTGCAATGTTCCACAAACATGATGCTTATGATAATTGAGAATGATATTTCTTAATTCCATTCACCATCAATCCCACTTCCAGCTCGATGGCTAAGAAAAACGTTGAGAATAACACTATTACTCTGTAGAACCGTACCATATATAATAAAGTTCTCAACGTTGAGTAGTTAAATTATTTCCATTGTTTTATTCGAGCTTCCTTAATATTTAAACATTTTCTCTGGCATTTGCCAATGTGAATTTCGATGCTCATGGACGCGGCCATATTATAAATAGTGCACAAATGGCAATTATTGAACCAGAGAATGATGTATTTAATACCTCGTCTGTTGATCTGCTGATCTAGAGTGAGAAATTCATTCTGATTAGTTTTTAGCTCGGCTGTTTTCGGAGAAAACCCGAGGTATTGTCATAGCCAGCTCGTCCGCCGTCCGCGTCGTGCTAAAGCCTTAACATTTGTTCTAAAAACATTGAAACTTCATATGTAGCTGCACCTTGATAAGTTTTGCACGCCACACCCATTTTAGGGTCACTAGGTCAAAGGTCAAGGTCACTGTGACCTCTAATATTCTTCTGACAAGCTTTCATTAATTCAAAACTGCTCCCGCAGCCGAGCGATGGCACCCGCTATGCGGTGCTCTTGTTCTTGCATATAATCGTTTTCCCGTGCATATTGCACCAAAAAATAAGTATGACTTTTATGTCCGCCCCATCGGTCCTTTTATTCCATTTTTTTAACACGGGTGATATTTGTCGGAAAAAGTTTATTTCTAGCGCCTTAGTTTATTTCAAGCGTCTTGACATTTAAAGTTCCATCTACGATTTATAGCTGATGTTTTGAATATGTGTGACACAATTCCAAAACAAAACAAACACAAACGCACGAGGGGCTTACGTGAGATGAGGAAAGAAAATCAGTAGCGCTCTTAGCCATTTTGATATGTTTGTATTTTTTAATCGCCCCAAACAAGTTCAATTTTTAGAGAATAACAGGTGAAATTTGTGTATTCAATATATCACATGGATGTGACTCTAATATAAATTCATCTATTTAATATATCCTTTAGACGTTGTTCTTATGTAAATTTATGCTTTGATATATCATATGTATGATGATGTATGTAAATTCATGTATTGAAATTATCATATGGATGCTGGTATAATGTAAATTCATGTATGGAAAAAACATATGGCTGTTGGTTTAATGTAAATTTATGTATTTACTTTATCGTGTGCATGTTGTTCTTATGTAAATTTATGTATTGAATATATCAGTTTTTATAATTATAATAACCAGGAATAATATTTTATTACGGGTCTGCCCTGGTTCTCGAACATGGGACCTCTCGAAGCAAAATCTTACTCAACACCATACAGTCTTTCGATTGAAATGGGCCTTTTCAGGTCTGGTAAATTGACAAAATTTAAAATGTGTTTCAGATTCGCACAATGTTGTTGTAGTTATGCTATTTGTGAGGAAACAGTAATACTAAACATGTACCATGTTCTAATATATCCATTAAATGCATCATTTGAAGATTTAAATAACTAACAATTATAAAGCGTTGCAACGCGAAACGATACAATAATTTGGAGAGTTCTGTTGTTGTCGTTATATTTTGTCTGATAGTCTTTGTGGGTCACTGGGCTACGATCAATCACTAGTCAGACTGTATGCGAGTCTTTTGAAGTGAGATTTAGCTGCGACGAAACACAAGACAGAATGTCTGCGAAACGTTTGGAAGACTTTGCTGTAACGACACACTAGCCCGACTGTCTTAGGGTCTAATGGAGTCACTTGGCTGCTACGAAACACTCGCAAGACTGTCTGATGGTCTTTTGGAGTCACTTGGCAGCCACGAAACACTAGCCAGACTGTCTGAGGGTCGTTGAGAGTATATGGGCTGCTACGGAACACTATCCATGATGTGTGGGAGTATTCACTAGGCTGCGATCAGACACTAACAAGACTGTCTGGGAGTATCTAGGATAAATTATATTATAAAATAAGAATCCATACTGTCTGGAACAGTTTTTGTGGGTCACTTTGCTACCTCCACGAACTATCCAGACTGTGTAGGAGACGTAGGGAGTCACAAGGCTATCTACGCATTATCCAGACAGTCTGAAGTGTTTGTAATTCCCAAGGCTTCGCCAAGGAACTGGTCAGACTGATTGGTAGTCGTCTTCCTATACTGGTAAACTTCCCACACTGTCTTGAAGTATTTGGGAGTTATTAAACCAGACAGTCTTTGTGAGTCCCTAAGCTACACAAAGGATATAGCCCGATTGCCTGGGACTATTTTTGGAGTAACAACATACAACTAGTTAATAGCCAGACAGTCTGGTAGTCTTTTGGAATAGACATGTTATAACTAGTATCTATCCAGACTGTTTTGGAGTCTTTGGCTTTCATATATATAGGCTTCGTCAAGGAACTAGCAAGACGCCCAGGAACAATCAAGGCTGTCTGTGAATCTTTGTTAAACACTAGGATAAGTCCAATAACTTGCCCGATTGTCTGCGATTAATAAGCATTTGATCCGGAAATGAACTCTCTCTCTGGGAAATATTATTCTACGACTAGAGACAAGCCTGACTGTCTGGAAGTCTATGGGAGTATTTAAGTTACGATCGGTCACTTACACGACTTCCACGAAGTCTGTTTGAGGAACTAGGTTACGAACAGATACAATCCAGACTGTCTGAATGTATTTGTGTTAATATGGTACATCAATGAACTAGCTAGACTATCCACAAGGTGAAATAATCACGAAACTACGCTCAAGATCAACGATGTATGTGAATGGGTGGAAATCAAAATACTACAAGGACTTCAGTCTGGCTTGTAATAACTAGGCCAATTACATGCAAGACTTTAAGTAAATCTTAAGAAATCACTAAGCGAAGTCAAAGAACTAGCAAGACTGTCAGCAAGTATGTGGTAATCACTAGGCTAAGTCCTAGAACTAGCAGTCTAGCAAGACTGTATGTGAGTCTTGATTAATATCTACGCTAAGTCCAAGGAGTAACAAGACTGTATTCGAGTCTTAAGTAATATATAAGCCAAGTCCAAAAATGAGGAAGGAAACACGCAGACTGTCTGTCTACGACTAGGATCCCGTGTGACTGTGTGGAAGACGTTGTGAGTCACATTCCTACAACCTGGTACTTGCCATATAGTCGTAGAGTCATTAGTCTACTATCAGGGACTATCTGTCTTTTGTATTTGGAAGTCACTAGGTTACGACAAGGCACTAATACGAATGTCTGGGAGTCTTTGGGAATCACACGGTTACGTAAAAATGTCTAAGTTATATTTTAATATATTACAAAATAAAGATTTATAATTAAATTAAGGATAATTAATCGAGACTTCAAATGGAGATAAACGGTTTTTATGTCACCAAGTTATTTTATAAAACATTGAAAACTAAAATACTGTATGGTATTTGTCGGACTAACATAAATTGTGTCCATTAGTCATCTACAAAACACTCAATTAAATAATAATGAGGACTCCCATTAGTGTTATGTACATGTCTATTGTACGTACATCATTGAGTTTTCGACGAAATGTGTTTTTAAGTTTTAAAAAGATGTAAAACACTTTTTTTACTTTCCTGGTATAAATTGTTTTAGCAGAAATTCTATGTATCTATCATCTTGTAAACGGATCTATTTTACTTTTATTATTTTCTATGTAACTTGAGTGACATCGTACATAGGTTTTCCTGGTATAAGTTATTCTTATCCGTTATTCTAGGTATCCATTCCATGACTGAGTTTCAACGAACTTCTTTTCAAGTTATACAAGATGTGTAACTATTTTCTATGCTGTACTGGTATTAGTTATTTTTAACTGTTATTCTCGGTATGCATTTAATGACTGAGCTTTCGACGAAATGTGTTTTAAAGTTGAAAAAAGGGAAAACTCATTTTTATGCTAAAAGTTTCGTGTTTATTCTTCGCTGTTGTTCTAGGAGTACATCCGCGTTTTGATTGTTTTATTTTACTTTTATTATTTTCTATGAATGTTTGCTTAGATCGTACATATCTTATTGCATTATCAACGTAGTAACGGAACTGAAGTTGTTAGTTATTGAGTAACACATTGCACACATAAGTATTTTAATAAATAGCAAGACATATTAAAATTGGACGTTAAACATGAATGGGACCGTCAACCGCGATTGACGAAAAAAGAAAGTTCTAAAATACCGTATTTTTTTACAATTATCAGTTTATAAAATTAAAATATCACGACTGGTATATTACATTACTTGAAAAAAGTTCATATTTTCATTATATTCGGTAATAAAATTTCGCGATGTCAAATCGAAAGTACATCGCGAAAATAGGTGACATAACGATATACACACAATAAGTAACGAAAGTAGATTGATCATTTTATATATAAAATATATACAATTCATTACGCATGCACAATTTGCATTCCTTGGTTTACCACGTGACGATGATGATCAATCTACTTGCGATATTTACTTATTTACTATCTACTTATAGTTAACTGGTAGTTACCTGGTACACATAGCCAGTAAAATTTATTAACGATTATACTGAAAATATGAAAACTTAACTTTTTTTTCAAGTAATTTTTATATACCAGTCGTGATATATTAATCAATATAAACTAATAATTGTAAAAAAATACGGTATTTTATAACTTTTTTTTCGTCAATCGCGGTTGAGAGGTATGTTGAAATTATTTATTTCAAACGGGGTCTGTTTGCAGCGCTGTATCAATAACTACAAACAATGATAACGTGAGCATTCAATTTTGATTACGTTCTCTTATTTTTATTTCATTCTTTGTACAATCCTATTTTCAAAATCATATTCAAATAAATTAATTCAATAAATCAAATCGTCTTAATAAAACAATCTCAATGTTCATCTGAATATTTGTTCAACTGAAAACAACCATGCAAGACCAATTATTGAATATTCATCTGGATGCTCCACAGGTTATATGACATGTATGTTTTGATAAAAGAGATTTGTTCACGGATTGGTAAAATAACACGTATTCTAAACAGAATGTAATGTATCCATTTCATTCAAACAATCGAAGTAACCTTCCGGACGAAGAGCAATCTAAACCATGTAATTACGTGTGCAACGCTTTTTATCGAAAATTTGACAAATGTGTGTATTAATACCATAGTGTTTAAGATTTGCTGATAAATGAAAACGCCTGAATCACCCAATGTTAGCACGATAGATCTTGCTTTCGAAGATCCTGGATTCGAATCCCGATAAAGGTAAAACACGTTAAACTTTTTTTAATGATATTCGTCGTTCTGTTACATGTATAATACTTTCAGTTTATTCCATATATTTTAATGATTGGTCCGTTTATTTTTATCAGTGGATTTGTTTGTATTTTATTTGTTTTTAAATTGCATACATTTGAACAAGTACCATTAAATGCTTTTACCTATATTGCTACAAGACAAAATAACATACATCTTTGTATTACAATGTTCATATTTTGGCTTTTTTACCTGTTTTTGAATGTAATTTATTTCAATACTTTAGCTAGGCAACACATTTTTACTTCTCGAGTACGAGAACAACGTACACAGATCTAATGACACTGGTTGTTTCCTCATCAGCTGCTTAACCCATTTATGCCTAGTGGACTCTCCCATCCTTCTAAATTGGATAAATTTATTTCCAAAATTAGGGATGTCTAGTATATTTATTTCTATATTTAGAATATTTCTTTCAGAAATTCCTTTAAGCAAACAGCGCAGACCCTGATGAGACGCCGCATCATGCGGCGTATTATCTGTGTCTACGCTGTTTGCCAATGCCTTTTTCCTAGACGCTAGGCATAAATGGGTTAAAAAGACACTGAATTACAAGGAAAAACTGTAAAAGTGTCATTTCACGTGTGGTTTCATAGTAGTAAAGTGTGCAGTAGCCAGGTAGCGCTTTTCACATAATTTAAGTTTTGATAACATCTTTACAAGTTGCGTTTCAAATGAAATTTACCACGGTGATATAAATGACGCAGGGAATTAAAAAAAAATCAATTTTTTTTCCCCGAACTTTGTTTTTTCTTTCGCCGTCGAAAACATGTATAATCTGAAAATAGATCTTATGTCATTTAATTTAATGTTATAAAACATAATTTCGTCTAAATTTGCAGCTATCCTGAGCTCGGAGTACCATCAAACTATGGGTCTGTCTTGCATCGTTCTTCGCCTTCGCCCGTGCCTCAACATTTGAACGAAATGATGCGATGCAGACTATATTAAAGCCACACAATTTATTTCGCATAATAAATTTAAGTATAAATAAAAAACATATTTTATCTATGACAATAAGAATATATCTGTTGATTACAAGATAGAAATCCCTTTTTTTTTTGGCGCTTTAAAACTTAAAAATAATTGGTTTGTCGAAATGGACGTATATGTCTAAAAATCCTTTTTTCGGTTTTAAAGCGGTACCGTTTGAAAAATAATAAATTACTTGCTTACTAGGCTATAGATTTAATTTTATCTATGCCAATTAGAATATATCTGGTGGTTACAATGTAAAAATCCGTCTTGTTTGCGATTTAAAACTTAAAAATGATCGCAATTGTCGAAATGGACGTATACGTATAGAAATCCTACTTTCGGTTTTAAAAGCAGTACCGTTAGAAAAATAATAAATGACTTGCTAACTAGGCTATAGATTTCATGACAATTTTACACGCATTCAAATTGCATCTATATTTATTGATTAACATGTATTTGATTTCAAGGTGTGTGTCTTTAAACTGACACAGCTTGTGTTCTAGCGATTGCATAAAAAAACGTTTTGTTTTAGGGAATGCAAACATGCACAACAGTGTTTTATTATCCACCAATACATCTTGTAGATTTTGTGAATTATACGTTGCATAATTGTTTCTCTATATGAATGTCTTTAAAGGCTGTTAACATAAAGTAAGATGTAAACATGTTATTCGACATTCCCGCAATAAATACAATTAAAATAATCATGACAATATCCGTCACAAAATGTAACGAGAACACTGACCGATGGTTTTAAGTTTTTATCTTCGTTCGACGTTAAGTATGCGATACCTACTCAAAATAAGAATTTGAATTCATACCATTAGGTTTGAAAGTCGATATTTAGTTTGAGCCCTTATTTTCATGTGGATGGAACCCTGAATAAATATTAGGTACCTGCTATTATTTAGTAAGTACCTACCCCTCTTTATTACTTCAAATATACGGTAAAACGATTTGAACCTGTACAACTGGTTGCATCACATCGTTCAAAATATGTAACCTTGCCTATCCCACTACTTAAGGTGGTTTTATTGGGATTTCGATTTTACAGTACTGTCCCTTTAATATATTTTTATTTCACAGTACTGCCCCTTAAATTATATTGGATTTTTTTGACGTCATCGTGTCATCGCTGCTAAATTACGTCATCCGATCCACTTTCACTGTTTTGGGCTACATGCATAGGTCATCGGGTTTATATCTTATTAGTATTTTCTCTCTGATTGGCTTTTCTTGTTTTTGTTTTTGTAGCAGTCAAATAAAAAACCAAGCTATGTAGATTATGGATCTTTTACACCCATTATTGCTGCTTCTTCTTGTATTTGCACGATGATGATATGAAATATTAAGTATATGATGCTATATTCTTAAATCTTTTTCTTAAAAGAAGAGATGTAGTAGACACTTGTTCATTTTATCGTTCCTCAAAAAGTTGTAACTCTGTTGCTCTGGTCTCCTTCCTACCATTTAGTAACTACAGTTGCGACACCTTGAGGGTTTCGCGGGATGTAATGAGTGGGGACTAAAAAATGTGGGTACGACAATTTTGGGTAAGAAAAAAGTGGGTACGAAAATTTTTGGTACGAAACAAAATGTGGGTACGAACATTTTGGTTACGAAAAAAATGTGGGTACGAACATTTTGGGTACGAAAAAATTATGCCAAAAAATAGTTTGGGTACGAAACAAAATTTTTGGCAAGAAAAATATGGGTACGAACAAAAAAATTTGGATACGAAAATTTTCGGTACGAAAAGTTTATGCCCACAATAATTTGGGTACAAAAAAACATTAGGAACGAAAATTGTAGGTAAGAAAAGAATGTGGGTACGAAATATTTTTTAATTTGGAAAGATGGGATGCCTTTAAGTATACCAGGGTACCCAAAAGTATCATTTCAAATTGGTGTACGGTGTATTTCAAAGTACCCGGGTTATGGGGGGGACCTTGACCAATTCAGCGTCAGAAGCCCAACACGAGGACCATGGACTCAAAGGCACTCACCTGAGACCCTAAGGAACAAAACTATTATCACAAACAAGAGCTGTCAAAAGACAGTGTGCTCGACTATTCGAGTGCTTGACAGTATAACGTAAGCCATCATGGGGAAATAGTTCATATTCAATAAGGTCAAAGTAATATAGTCATATTCTAAGTGGAAGATGACCATAATTGAAACATATTGATCGCTTATGTTATAAAGAAGTTGTACTTTATAGACAATTCTGAGTTCAGGTATATTTTCCACAATCTATTGAACATTGTTCAGACATAAAAAAACTAATAAGATTTTATTTCAAGTTTGATAGCAATAGCTTGGGTGGGATTGTTGGACGGTCCTTCAAAAATAGAATAAATAAATATTATTTTTTGTTTTTTTAACAATGTTTAAAAAAAATATGTTTGGGTGGAGAAGGTGGGGTGGGGGTGGAAAGGGGTATAATGTGGGTGTGTGGTCATTAAATAGATGATCTTGCAAAAATAAGGGAAAAAAATGGGGAGGGGGATTCTGGGGTGGGCGTGGGGATAGTTTGGGTGGAGTCCATTGTGGTATGTCAGGTAAGTGTTGTTTTTTTCAAAGTATGAATCAAATAGGATCATAAATGAAGAAGTTATGGCAATTTAAGCAAAATTTATTAATTTGACATTGAGAGTCGAGGTCATTCAAAGGTCAATGTCAAATTCAACTTGCCAGGTACAGTACCCTCATGATAGTAAGCAAGTATTTGAAGTTTGAAAGCAATAGCCTTGATAATTTATAAGAAAAGTGAATCTAAACACAAAATTTAACAAAATATTCAAAGTTACTAAGACAAAAAAGGGCCATAATTCCATTAAAATGCCAACCAGAGTTATGCAACTTGCCCTGTTCACTTGTACAGTCCCCTTACGTTAGCTAGCGATTTATTTAGTCTGAAAGCAATAGCTATGATACTTTAGGAGTTAAATGAACCAAAACACAAAACTTAAACAAATGTTAAATTATCTAAGTATAAAGGGGTCATAATTCTGTCAAAATGCCAGTCAGAGTTACATACCTTTGCCTGCACAGTCCCCTTATGATAGTTAGTAAGTGTTGCAAGTATGAAAGCAATAGGAAATAAGTGAACCTAAACACAAAACTTAACCAATTTTCAATTTTTTAAGTATAAAAAGGGAACATAATTCTTTCAAAATGCTTGATACAGTTGTCTGCTCTTGTTTATAGATTGGGGTCATGTTGGTAAAGAAGTATGCAAAATATAAAAGCAATATGACAAGGTACGAAGAGAATATTTGAGGTGGTACGCAAACTTTAACATAGATTTATCAATAATATGCATATTCTACGTGGAAAAAGGGCCATAATTCTTACAAAATGCTTGATACAGTTGCCTGCTCTTGTTTATAGGTTGGGGTCATGTTGGTAAAGAAGTATGCAAAATATAAAAGCAATATGTCAAGGGACATAGGAAATATTTGAGGTGGTACGCAAACTTAAACATTCCAACGCTCACACTTGCGTTAACGGGAACGCCGACGCCAATGTGAGTAGGATTGCTCCACTTTATTTATTTCATACATAAGAGTCGAGCTAAAAATAAAAGTACTTTATGAATCATAAATGCTTAATTCATATGTCCAATATTTGTTTTGAAGTTAAATATTCATACCGATGTTGATGAAGATTAGACCAACAAAGTGACTTCTGTGGTATAAACATGCTTTTTGTTTATTTAATATATTAACCAATTTTTTTTAGCTCAAATGACCCAGTGTCAAACTTGGCTGAGATTAAATTGATACAAATGTTCTGACTAAACATCATTTAGATTTGCGCATAAATAAAAGAAAGCAAATCAGTTTTTCAAATTCAGCCAAGACATCATTAGAACAAATGACCTGACAAAGCTTCTTGAAGGATGCACAGTAAATGTGATTTCTAGAGTGGTAACAAGATTTTACTATAGCCATAAAAGGAAAACTGCCATGCCCTCAACGGCCATGGTTTTAAACTGACGGAACATTTTTAACTATACCAAGAATTAATAAACCCTTATCAAACATTAGTAATTTGAATGACTATAGATGAATTTAACACCCTCAAAAAATATGAATGTAAAATAAAACCCTGTTGTTGTTTACTTTTCAAGCTCAGTTTGTGAGAAATAAATGGGTTTCTAAAATTTATCCCATGGAAATTGTATATACAATTCAACTTGTCATAAACATTCCGGTGCACAATTATACCTATATATCTATTACCTGTCAATAATACCCGAAAGGGGTGTTAGACAGTATATATATATATATATATATATATATATATATATATATATATATATATATATATATATATATATATATTATATATATATATATATAAAACAACTAAAATTGATGTGTATTCTTTGTTTGCTCTCTTATTGTACCCTCAAATTATATATGTTTCTTCCATAATTGAATTTTCAGAAACCACATTCTTTAAAAGAAATTTTCAAAGTTATTTGGTTAAAGCCACACACTTTGAAATGAAATACATGTTAATCAATACATAAAGATGTAATTTGAAAGTGTGCAAAATTGTCATTAAATCTACAGCCTAGTTAGCAAGTAATTTTTTAAACCGAAAGTAGGATTTCTATATATGTATACTTATATTTCGACTAACGCAATTAATTTTTAGTTTTAAAGTGCAAAATAGGCGGATTTCTACCTTGTAACCACCAGATATATTCTAATTGGCATAGATATAATTAAACATTAAGCCTAGTTAGAAAGTAATCTAATATTTTTCAAACGGTACCGCTTTTAAACCGAAAGTAGGATTTGTAGATGTATACGTCTATTTCCACAAACGCGATTATTTATAAGTTTTAAAGCGCAAAAAGACGGATTTCTACCTTGTAATCACCAGATACATAAGGAAAGTATTCTATCTTGAAATACAAGGGCATGTAAGAGGACAGTTAGCAATTTTAAATCTATCAACAAATAGATTTAACAATATTTATATGGGATTAAAATATGCAAACATCCAATAAACTTATTTTTCACATGACCTTTGAAACAGAACAGACATCTCTGACTCTGCGATACATTACATTCTTAAGTGTTAACAAGGCAAATGTTGACGACGAACAACAGACGACGGACAAAAGGCGATCACGAAATCCAGAGTTTAACAGAATTTACGTTACACGAGATACGTATTTCATACTTTACAAGAGCGAATGAGTCATACAAAAAATTAATTTATGATTAACAACACGCTTACCTCAATTTTAACCTAAATCCAATGCTTTAAACAATAAAGTTACAATGATATGAACCATTTTCTGTTCTTCCTTCCCTTTCTGAAAATTTATTTAAAACCACACTATGTTTTAATATTAAGTGTATAAAATGCTAACCATTCTGACATAAAACACAATATAGGAAATCGTTATCCTGTTGCAGCGAGTTATTTTATTCCTATGGCAGTTTGAATTATGCATGACAAAGACACAATCTGAAAAAACTGTTGGATTTTTCGACGCTTTAAAAAATATTTTACAGTTAAATAAAATAACATGTCCAACTTGTCTTCATTAAATTTCAGAGTTCAAATTAAATTACGTTTAAATACATGAGATACTTATTTCATACTATACTAGCGCAAAGGAGTCATACAAAACTAAACTAAGTATTAACGACACACTTACCTCAATTTTAAATTTAATCAGGGCCCTAATGCTACACTTCAAGGGATTGGGGCCAGGATCCTTAGAGGGGGGAATTTCGCGTCGTTTTGGGCGAAAAGGGGAATTTTAGAAGACCTTTTCACCAACCATTCAACACTTAAAGTTGCTATATTTTAATGTAATTTTCATAAATATACATTTAATCAAAGGTTAATAGCACGATACCAGCTGACAAGATATAAGTTTTTAAAAACAAATGGAGGGGGGAATTTTTTGCTGAAATAAGAGAAAAAAGTATACTATTTTAAGGGGGAAATGGGGCCGAATTTCGGCCCCGAAAACGGCTAAACGAGGGCCCTGCTTTTATCCAATGCTTAAAACAATTAAGTTACAACAATATGAACTTCCCATTGTCTGGTTTTTCCTTCCCTTTCTCAAGATTTATTTAAAACCACAATAGTTTTTATTCTACCGCAGCATGTGACTTGTTTTCTATATACAAAGAAGGAAAACTACAGTTGAATATTCTGCAACCTACCACGGGCAAAAACAAATGTTTCGAAAATAGTTCTGACAATTTCAAGAATTAGTTCAGTTAAATGCACGGGATTTGAAAAAGAAATATTTTCTGGGTAATGCACTTAACTTCAACCAATTTAGTACTTAAATATAATGCTTTGTTCATTTAATGTATTTGTGTTATGGTTATTTCCCTTTTATTTGAATCAATAAGCAAAATGTTTATGTTGAGAGATAAGTATGATGTAACTTTGATTGTGCAAGCATTGTTTATGAATGAAGACGTCATTTGATTTTCATTGTTGTGGTGACGTCACGTTTTCACAGAAAATAGGAGGACATTCCGATTCGGTTAAAATAATTCTTATTAATAACGTTTAAACCGCGGATAACTTATTAATGAAATCGTGTTGGCATCAAAATAATCCACATGTAAGCGCTGATCATTGCTGTAATAACCAACGGCATGTCGTTCTGTTGCTTGTTACAAAACCACTCTGGCTACGCCCTTGTGTTTTAATTACTACCCATCAGAACTCCAAATTTATTCTGCTAATTAAATCTTGACAGAACCTTGTCAAGTTGACGATGCTCAAGTTTGAGAAGTTTATGATTTATAATCATCGAGAGTGGGAGGGGGGATATTCCAGACGTAAAACATTGCATCATTACATGGAAAACAGCTGCATAACTGTATGCGAAAAGGTAAGACAGTATATTCTATCGAGAACTAACTTGCATAGCAACGTCCCAAATACGCAACGTCCGACTTCTATTTCAATAATCATGAATTCAAGATAAAATGATAACTGAACTGTTTTACTTTAAGAAAACACTATAACACTTGTGTTTTGATAAAAATGATAAAAAGCAAACCAAAAACTTACCATTTTAACGTATAAACAATTAATTAATCCAATATTCAACACATTTCCATTATGCCCTTGAACTTTAGGCTGCACACCACACTTTTTAGCCACCAATGCGAATTGGCCCCGGTGTCGCGTGAGAATTGCAAGACCGTGAGAAAGTTAAGATTTGCTAATCTCTTGCACGACCGTAACATTACATTCACATTGTATACTGTTCATCCGTATTCTCGCGGTACTTAACGTTCAAATAAAAATTGAAGTTGAAATAAATACTTAATTTATAAACTATGGACTCCTTTGCGAAGATAAACAACTTTTCCGCTGATATCCATCTAATTTTTATTCATATAAATAATGTTGTATTGCGTGTCAAGCAGTTAATACACCATACTGCTCACTGATGCATACGAGACGCCATACTCATATTCTCGCGGTAAGTATGTCAACATGCTTTAGGTCACAAAATCACAGTTAAAACATGATACCTGCACTGAAACTTAACTTTGTAATAGTAACATTAATTGTAAAAGATGAAATTGATTTAAAATGAACATAAGTAGTTTAACAATCGTTTGAACTGCACAACAGTCATAATGCTACTCCTCTGGATAATGCATGCACCTAAAGGGGCTTCCTCTTCTGAGCATTTTAACATGTGTACACTGTGTCAGATGCGCCCAATGTTTATAATATCACATCTACATGCATAAATCATCATAGATAATTGATCGTTGTACCTTAAAGACCCAACCCTCATGATCATTCAGGTTCATCCTACAGTATAAAATAAGTGGTTTAAGGCCTAATCTTTAAAATGTGTTGTGTAACCTTAGTCATGTGGGCGGAGCTTGTAAAATTTGCATATTAATGAGATCGGGAAAATGCGAGCAGACGATGTGCAACAAGTTGTAAAAAGCTGAAATACTGAAAAAATGAATGTGAATAGTGTTTAATTTGGTGGAAAACACGTATTTCTCAACGATAACAATCACAACTTACCAAAACATTGCTCATAATGACTGAAAATACTGTTTTCTGACGTTTTCTAGGGTCACCAAATCTAACAGGTAAACAACACTAAGGGGGCGCAATCGAATACCGCGGAAATAGGGATACCGCGAGAATATGGATGTTGACTATATGTGAGAGCAAGGAACGACAACTCTGCGTGGAGATTGAAGATTTGCAGGAAAACAACAGGTTTTGCGCATTCGCAGTACGATGTAAACATGCTCGTGAGGAATGCAAGACCGTATCCTTGTATTATATCAATGATTTTTACACTATTTTAATGATTATTGCAAATGGCTAATGATTAAGATGCTGAAAGTCTACTCAAAAACCCCGAACAATATTGTCATGATTTTTTCTCGTTAGTTTTCTTATTGCGTGAACACAAACATAATATTGTTATTGTTATAATAGCAGATTGATTCGGCCCCAAGCAATTTCGGCTATTTAGTTAGGGATATAATCTGGGTGGTTTATTATTAAAGCGTCTTTTTACTTGGTGTTCCAAGATGTTCACATGCGGGCGTAATGTTTATTTTGCAAATGTTCAGACAGACTTTGTTCAAAGAATGTGTCAACATTCACTACTAAGGCTTAAAAACATACAGTACACATATTTTGTTTTAATCAATGTGAGACAGACTCCCAGTATAGTCGCAGTGTGCCAGTGCTCCAGAGGAGCTTTGCAATTAATGGGCATAAAAGAAAGCTTCAAATATTTTAGGCATAGGCAGACATATGATCATGGGAACAGTATGTTCAACGCACTGACATATGTAATCCAGTGTGGTCAGTTTCCAACAAGTGCGAGCCAGAAAACTGGGCCTACCCAAAGTAAGTAGTTGCTGGCCTTTTTTTCCATTGCGTATGTGTCAGTGAAAAAAATCATAACTAATTTATAAATGTATTTAAGAAATTTTAAACAAATTATGCTGCAGTGAAGGACTAGGTATATGCAAATCTTTCATAAAAGATGAAAATGTATTGCCCAATCATTCTAAAAAATTAAAACCTTATATTATTTTTTGTTGCAGTTGTTTTGTGTGTTTTTTTAATGAATGGTTATCAAAGGAATGGTAGAAAGTATGTCAAAATTATTCCATCAGGGATAAAACTTTCTTAATACGGACAATAATAATTATTATGATAAATGATTGTTAGTATGGTTATGATATTATGCATAAGCCATAATCTGTTAATATCAGAATATGTGACATATTAATGTTATTCTAGTGTTATATGTTAAGGAGAGTGTATCAATCTCCATGCAGAGTTGTTCCTTGCTCTCACATACAGCTCGGCAATCGGGCTCAGCAGCTATAAGAACAAGAACTTTAATTTGAAATAGGATAGAAAAACATTTAGCAATGAAACACCACCACCCATGATTGTAGGGAACCTTTGACCCCTTCATTTATGTCCAATCAGTATCTGATGTACATATAACAGGAAATTCCTTTCTTGAATTATTACCCCCACGCTTTTTGAAAAGCTTGGGGATATTGTGGTAATCTCCGGCGTCTGTCCGTCTGTCTGTCCGTCCGTCCTGGCCACTATCTCCTCCTACACTATTAGCACTAGAATCTTGAAACTTACACACATGTTAGCTATGAGCATATGTGCGACCCTGCACTATTTGGAATTTTGATCTCACCCATGGGTCAAAAGTTATGGGGGTTGGGGACCGGGTCAGAGATTTTTACTCATTTTTTTAGGTAATTGTACTACTTTTTTTTGCATTTCTACACCGATTGTCTTCAAATTGATACTGAACCTCTCTTATGACAATACGGTCAATCTCAACTATGCATGGACCCATTACCAACCATGGGGCGCCCCGCCCACATAGGCCACGCCCACCTATAATTGCCTTTTACTACATTTTTACACCGATTAACTTCAAATTGATACTGAACATCTCTTATGTCAATACAGTTTATCGCAACAATGCATGGCACCATTAACAACTCTGGGGTGACCCGCCCACATAGGGCAAGCACACCCAAAATTGCCTTTTACTATAATTTCTTTATTTCTACACCGATGCACTTCAAATTGATACTGAACCTCTTTTTAGACAATACAGTCAACCTCAACTATGCATGACCCCATTACCAACCCTGGGGCAACCCGCCCACATAGGCCACGGCCATTCAAAATTGCTTTTTACTATAATTTCTTAATTTCTATAACGATTTACTTCAAATTGATAGTGAACCTCTCTTATGACAATACGGTCAATCTCAACTATGTATGGCCCCATTACCAACCATAGGGCGCCCCGCCCACATAGGCCTAGCCCACACAAAATTGCCTTTTACTATAATTTCTTCATTTCTACACCGATTCACTTCTAATTGATACTGAACTTCTCTTATGACAATACGGTCAATTTAACCTATGCATAGCCCCATAACCAACCCTGGGGCGCCCCTGGGTCAAACATGCGGCGGGGGATACGCGTCGGCCTCTGCTGGGCCATTTCTAGTTTATTATGTTGTACTTGTACTGAACAAGTTTGATACTAGCCCATGTATATTTTTAATCCGAATTGATCACAGACTGAAATCTTAAAACAGTTTCTTTTCTTCTTATAGGATTTATATTATTATAATAATGTTTTAGTATATTGATCTTTTATTTTTTGGATTCAAACAAAAATGACATTTTTCAAATACAAAAACAAATTAAATGAGAACATGCCCTTTAAAATGATATATCTCGGGGATATTAACAGAGGAAAACCAAACCATATACTGTACTATATTGTTAGATTTTAATACCAGTATTTTACGCATGTTTTTAGGCATAATAATCCATAATCATTTGATTAGGATGATTTCAATAATTGAAAATACATGAACCATGCAAATTCATATAAAAAGGAACTTAAGCTGTAATGTGTTGGAGATTCACAGATGTATGTTATCTGATGTTGTGTAAGATAGATCCTGTGAAAAAAATTCTACATGGAATTTGAAAATATTTATATTATTAGATAAAAAGTATATTTTCAGCATTAAACTCGTTAAAAAGATGATATTTGTTCGGTCTTATGGAATACTTTTGTTTCATTTACAAGTGTTTTGTCTGTTGTAAGTCGCCATATTCACGGTTTGAAATATCAATTTTATTTTATAATACATTTTGTTCATAATACTCTAATTGAAGAATATGTAGACCTTAATGATAAGTTAATATCATAATCTTTGATCGAGTGTAAATAAAAAAATCACATTGATAAACTTACATAGAACAAATATCTTTTAAACGAATCAAATATTTCGATGAAAGAAAGTGTATTTTTCACACTGATCGAATCAAAACGTATTTTCGTTAAAATTGAAAATGTATACAAAACATCTTAAGAGCTGTTATAACGTTAAGTTATGATTTAAGATTTAAATTAGAATTACTGTGCGAAAAGATCATTTAGTTACTCAGGTTGTGGCATTATATGTACATGAAGAAACATGAATAATATGACTTGTTCATCATGTTTATTCAGTATTCCCCATTTATCCGTCTGTAGCATAGAACAGTAGACTGACGCCATGGTTTCTGTGTTTAGGCACCAGAGAAGCGTTATATTGACATTTAACAATCATTGGCACGATATTAAAATACTTATTATCGGTAGCAAGATATTTCAACAAAAGGAGCTTTGTACCATTCATGAGAGTTTCCTAATGGTTGAGTATGGTCGCAAACAGCATTTGTCAAAATTAATATTTGATTAATCCCTAATAGGGTTTTCCAGCAGCTAGAGTTTCACTTCTTTATATTGTTCAAATAGAGAATGTATTATTGAATTGTTTATTGACTGTTTGCTTTTTCTGAATTGACATCGTACCATTTTCAAATACTGATCGAAGCTTCCCATACGATTTATAAGTTCGGGCCACTGAACAATTTGTTTAAACAAATTAGGATATGTTGAAGTGGGAGCTGCACATATCGATAGTGTGTTTTGAGGGGAATGCTGTTCGTTAAATGAGATTACCACTGAGAACAGGTTGTAACATAATGAACTTGTCATTTGTTGGGAGATTCGTGATCAGCGTGCCTCACATGATAGTGGCCAGATTGATGGCGGTGTGCCTTTTGAGGTGCGCTCTCCACTCCGCCCAGTTTGCGAATATGGCTGCTTTTTATAGATGGATGCATTTAGCAAAGAAATTTCCCTTATCATATTATATTTTTTGAAAAAAAGCACGGATATTGGCTGAAAGACAATCGAGTATGGAGGAGAGAGTGTGCCAATAAAATTTAAGCAAAAAGTTGGGACAGGTGTTGATGTGGTTTCAGAAGATGTGTGTTGAGTACATATACTATCTTTCTGCAACTTGAAATGGTTTAATGTACTGTCATATTTCAATTTGCTTACTGTAATTAATGTAGTTAAGAGCTCTACCCATATATCCCCTAATCACCTAACTACTGACCCTTCTGATGCCATCTATACACAAGTCAAAGATTCCACTTCCTGGCCCTTGTGAAAGTTGTTAACAGGCTCTTCTTCCTGACCACTATATGGAAACTATGTACCGGTATGTGTTAACACTTAAAGGATAGCATCCCTGAACCCTATCACATGATGTGTTTGATATAAACAGGGACATATCAAAATAGTGGTTGATATCCAGTTTCTGTCTGCTGCACTTTATTGCAAAATATGTTATTGCCTTACCAAAAAACTACACCTTCTTCAATTATTATTTGTTTTGTCTGTGATATCTTTGATTTTATCCAAACAATTATCTTAACAAGAGGGCCATGATGGCCCTGAATCGCTCACCTGACTCATTAAGATCAGATGAAAACTATGACCTCTATTGTCTACACAATGTTTTTCTATGATTTGACCTAGTGACCTAGTTCCTGACTCTAGATGACCCAAATACAATCCCAATCCAGATTTCATCAAGATAAACATTCTGACCACAGTTAATAAATATTGGATGAAAACTGTGACCTCTATTGTCAACACAAGGTTTTTCTATTTATTTGACCTAGATTTTTACCCCAGATGACCCAAATACAATCCCACCCAGATTTCATCAAGAATTCTGACCAAATTTCATAAAGGTTGGATGAAAACTGTGATCTCTAATGTCTACACAAGGTTTTTCTATTATTTGACCTAGTGACCTAGTTTTTGACCCCAGATGACCCAAATAAAATCCCAACCCAGATTTCATCAAGATAAACATTCTGACCAAATTTCATAAAGATGGGATGAAAACTGTGACCTCTATTGTCTACAGAAGGTTGTTCAATTATTTGACCTAGTGACCTTGTTTTTGACCCCAGATGACCCAAATACAATCCCAAACCGGATTTCATCAAGATAAACATTTTGACCAAATTTCATCAAGATTGGATGCAAACTGTGACCTCTACTGTCTACACAAACAAATTGTTGACGGACGGACGCACGGACACACGCAGGCACGCACAACGGACGCCGGACATCACACGATCACATAAGCTCACTGTGTCACTTCATGACAGGTGACCTAAAAATATGTGTCGGAGATAAACATGAACAGTTGTGGTTAAAATCCCATAGAAACAAGGGCTGTTTGTAAAACATGCATGCCCCCCTATATGGGCTATAAGTTGTAGTAGCAGCCATTGTGTGAATACGTTTTTTGTCACTGTGAATGGTGGTGGTGGTGGTGTAGTAGTAGTAGTAGTAGTAGTAGTAGTAGTAGTAGTAGTAGTAGTAGTAGTAGTAGTAGTAGTAGTAGTAGTAGTAGTAGTAGTAGTAGTAGTAGTAGTAGTAGTAGTAGTAGTAGTAGTAGTAGAAGTAGTAGTAGTAGTAGTAGTAGAAGTAGTAGTAGAAGTAGTAGTAGTAGTAGTAGTAGTAGTAGTAGTGGTAGTAGTAGTAGTAGTAGTAGTAGTAGTAGTGGTAAAAGTAGTAGTAGTAGTGGCAGTAGTAGTAGAAGTAGTAATAGTAGACGTGGTGGTGGTGGTGGTGGTGGTAGTAGTACTAGTAGTAGTAGTACTAGTAGTAGTAGTAGTAGTAGTAGTAGTAGTAGTAGTAGTAGTAGTAGTAGTAGTAGTAGTAGTAGTAGTAGTAGTAGTAGTAGTGGTAGTAGTAGTAGAAGTAGTAGTAGTAGTAGTAGTAGTAGTAGAAGTAGTAGTAGTAGTAGTAGTAGTAGTAGTAGTAGTAGTAGTAGTAGCAGTAGCAGTAGCAGTAGCAGCATTACAAGACCAATACTTAAGAATGATCAAATGGGAAAAGGTAACATAGCACCAGCAGTAAATATGGGGCTCATTTACAGGTCAGATTTGGAATCTCTGCTGTAAAATGAGATTTTGAATGAATTAAAGGGAGGCAAATCTGTAATAAAAAGAACATGCATAAACCGTAGTTGTTTCCCTTGTTTGAACCATGCTAAATCCTTACAAGTTTGGAAAGAATTGGATGAAAAATTTGGACTTTATTGCATAAACACCATTTTCTCAATTCAAGGGGAGGTAATTCTGTACTTCATGGACCAATAATGCTCATTTTTTGTAGGGTTTGTGTCCTCATTGATATAAAGACACTGTGCAAATTTGGAAAGGATCGGACAAAAAATGTGGAAGATTTTTGAAAGTTTTCACAAAATAGGCAAAAACGAATAAACATGCAAAGTTCAACGAGCTCCTGCGGCCATGTTTTTTGACGAATCAAATTTCTTTGAACTACTTTTTCAGGGGAGCGCTCAAAGGTCATCCCTGTGAAATTTTTTGAAAATCTGATGAGCGGTTTCTGACAAGAAGATTTTTTAAGGTTTTTACCATATATGGTCATGGCGGCCATCTTTGTTATGTGATCAATTTTTTTGAACAATTCTTTTGTCCCATGACCTAGGGATGCTCCACATGAAATTTAGTTGAAATTGGCTCAATGGTTTAGTAGAAGAAGATGTTTACAAATTTGTATACGGACGGACGGACGGACGCCGGACGCTGAGTGATCACAATAGCTCACCTCGAGCTATCGCTCAGGTGAGCTAACAAAAACCAGTATGGCTTACATTCCATATACACATCAATTTTAGGATACATAAATAATTGGTGGTTGTATATATTGTTTAAAGTGATTTTTGCAATGAATAGAATTTAAAAAAAAGTGATGTTTATAATAATAATGTTTATATGAGCTTCATTATGTTTAAATTACTTACAACTGTTTTACATGAGGTTCATTATGTTTCAATTGCTTAATAAAACTGTTTCTTTTTTACTTGATTTGTTTTCTTAAATAAAACAAGGACTGTTTGTAAAACAAGCATGCCCCCCCCCAAAAAAAAATGGGCTGTCAGCTGTAGTGGCAGCCATTGTGTGAATACGTTATGTATTTGAACTTCACCTTTGGCCTAGGGAACTAAAAATCAATAGGGGTCATCTGTCAGATATGACCAATGTCCCTATGAACTTTCCTGATCCCAGGCTTAAGCGTTCTTGAGTTATCATCCGGAAACCATTTTACTGCTTCGAGTCACTGCGACCTTGACATTTGACCCAGTGACTGGAAAATCAATAGGAGTCATCTGCCAGTCATGACCTATGACCCTATGAACTTTCCTGACGCCAGGCTTAAGCGTTCTTGAGTTATCATCCAGAAACCATTTTACTGTTTCGAGTCACTGTCACCTTGAACCTTGAACTTTAACCTAGTGACATGAAAATCAATAGGGGTCCATCTGCCAGTCATGACCAATGTACCTATGAAGTTTCATAATCCTACGCCTAAGCGTTCTTGAGTTTTCATCCAGAAACCATTTGGTGGACGGACCAACAGAGGGACGGACCGACATGTGCAAAACTATATACCCCCTCTTCTTGGAAGGGGGCATAATAAATACCACAGTATTATTGAAGTTTTACATTAATTGTACATATAGTGCAATTCTTGTCCGGGCTATTTCTCAGCAACTTATGACCGTAATTCAATGAAACTTTATTGGAAGCTTCACTACGATGAGGTGCCCTGGAGTACAGCCTTGTACGGAGAGTCGTGCATGGTGACGTGTCCAAACAAAGCCAGCTGTACCTTAGCTAAAATATTCGTGGTCATGGTAGTGCAGTTTTTATATTGCCCTAACTGAAGATTGTTTTATTTGGTTCACTGTTGTTTATTTCTTAATATGAAACAATCATAAACAATCCAGTGTAATTTGTCCACTTCATAAAGAGGGCTTCATTTGTCCATCGATATGTAGAGAGTACATAACCAGAATCAATTTGGTTTGGCATGTATGGTTAAGTTTCTTGGACCTTGCGTAGTACAATCTGATCTCAATTCTGAAATTTAAAGATATAATAGCATATACTGGACAATATAACAGCATGGATTTTTCACACATAGAATAAGCACACATTCAAGCATAAGCATAAAGGTTTGCTTTGCCGGTTAATGTGTGTAGTAAAAGTTAAATAATGCTATCACTATAAATATTTTTTTATTTATAAATGTTAACTTCTACAAGTGTAAAATGAATAAATGCATTACAAGCATAACAGAGGCCAATAATTACATTAAGTATGAATATGATTATGACAAAATATCTCTTACACAAGAGATGTGTTTGTCAGAAACAGAATGCCCCCTACTCCACCGCTCTGATTTTTTTTACATTGAAGCATGACCGTGACCTTTTGCCACTAAAAATGTGCAGCTCCATGAGATACACATGCATGCCAAATATCAAGTTGCTATCTTCAATATTGCAAAAATCATTGCCAATGTTAAAGTTTTCTGACGGACGCACAAGGCTGACAGACAGACAGACAGACAGACAGAAAGAAAGACAGACAGACAGACAGACAGACAGACAGACCGACAGTTCAACTGCTACATGCCACCCTACCAGGGGCATAAAAAACCCACCTAAGAATCCTTTGAAAGCAAATGGGAATTGTTCAGTGCTATTGTCTCGCAACTTAATATAACTTAATATTTAAATTTGATGATTGTTGTTCTTTTGCACCCTCTTACATTGCCATTGAATTGTATTGTATAGATAACTTTATATGATTTGAATATTTTTTTTAATCTTTTTCATCCCTAATTGTTGTAGTCTTCACAACTTGTTACAAATACTATTTATACTCTACTTAAATAAGAATGTATTTATATGCCTTTTTCATCTGTTAGTGCAATTAATACATACTCTGATTGTGTTTACATACTAGAAATGTCTTCTTTTTATTTTATTTTTTAACTGTCGTATTTTTGTATAATTGTTTTTCAAACTCAGAATTACAACAACTGAAGTTATACTTTAAATTTACTTTCATTATTTAAATAATTTATATATGTAGCTTATGCACCTATTGTTCATCTCAGATTGCATTATATCATCAAATCCTGTTGAAAAATCTGTAGATGTTCAAAAAAGGCTTTTTTGGAGAAAATGATGCTCAAATTAACACATACATGACCAGTGTCTGATCAAAATTTTATCTGATAACAACCATATCTCACCCTTGAATGTGCTTTATGGCAGAACAGAATGGGGTTAAGAAACCATATATCACAAGGGCTGTTTGTAAAACATGCATGCCCCCATATGGGCTGTCAGTTGTAGTGGCAGCAATTGTGTGATAACGTTTTTTGTCACTGTGACCTTGACCTTTGACCTAGTGACCTGAAAATCAATAGGGGTCATTTGCCAGTCATGATCAATGTACCTATGAAGTTTCATGATCCTAGGCGTAAGCATTCTTGAGTTATCATTCAGAAACCATTTTACTCTTTCGAGTCACTGTGACCTTTACCTTTGACCTAGTGACCTGAAAATCAATGTGGGTCATCTGTCAGTCATGATCAATGTCCCGATGAATTTTCATCATCCTAGGCGTAAGTATTTATTGAGTTATCATCCGGAAACCATTTTACTATTTCGAGTCACTGTGACCTTGATCTTTGACCTAGTGACCTGAAAATCAATTTGGGTCATCTGCCAGTCATGCTCTATGTACCTATGAAGTTTCATGATCCTAGGCGTAAGCATTCTTGAGTTATCATCCGGAAACCGTTTCACTGTTTCGAGTCACTGTGACCTTGACCTTTGACCTAGCGACCTGAAAATCAATAGAGGTCACCTTCCATTCATGATCAATGCACCTATGGAGTTTAATTATCCTTGGCTTATGCGTTCTTGAGTTATCATCCGGAAACCATCTGTTGGACGGACCGACCGACAGACCGACGGACCGACATGTGCAAAACAATATACCCCCTCTTCTTCGAAGGGGGGCATAACAAGTTGATATTACATGTATATATAAATATTTCCAAACCAGTTTTCGCGCACAGAAAAACAAAACACTGGTTGGCTCAAAGAAATTTTGGGACAGTGCTAGCCTTTGTAGATAGACCCCACGACACCATAACATAATATAATCTGCAAATGTGGTCCTAAACTGCTTCCAAGAACGAGTCACTGTGACCTTGACCTTTGACATAGTGACCTCAAAATCAATAGGGGCCATCTGCCAGTCATGATCAATGTACCTATGACGTTTCATGATCCTAGGCTTAAGCGTTCTTGAGTTATCATCCGAAAACCATCTGGTGGATGGACGGAGACCCCACGACACCAGTACATAATATAATCTGCAAATGTGGTCCTAAACTGCATCCAAGAACGAGTCACTGTGACCTTGACCTTTGACCTAGTGACCTCAAAATAAATAGGGGTCATCTGCCATTCATTATCAATGTACCTATGAAGTTTCATGATCCTAGGCGTAAGCGTTCTTGAGTTATCATCCGGAAACCATCTCGTGGACGGACGGACGGACCTACCGACGAACAGATGTGCAAAACAATATACCCCCTCTTCTTCGAAGGGGGGCATAAATATACTAGACGTCCCTAATTTTGGAAATAAATTGATCCAATTAAGAAGGATGTGAGAGTCCACTAGGCATAAATGGGTTAATACTTATACAGTGCTTCAGGTAGGCCTTAGTGTCAGCTTGAAGCCCCCTGCTGTCAAAGATTCAAACCTACCACCTTGCCCTTTTTGTGGCTGAATAGGAAAAAAATAATCTAAAATGCAGTCAGAAAATTCCCATTTGATGGTGAGATATTCGTATGCTTGTCAATAGAGATGTTCAAGTTTTATCAATTCGACAATTATATTTTCCCCAATTTAATGTTAATTGACCAATAAATCCATATGTATGCTGTTTGCTGCCCATGAGTATCTAAGGGTTTGAAACTGAAGCCTTTAAATCTTGAATACAGTAAGAAAGGTCTTTAATTAAAGTTAACTTTCTCAAGGACTACACTTGTGGTCCCTTACACATTTAAATTAAATTAAAGACCTTTCTTATTAGATTCAAGTTTTAAAGGCATCATTTACAACCCTTGGATACTGATGAGTAGCAATCAGCACAAAACCTGAACAGACTGCGAGTAACTCGCAGGCGGTTCTTATTTTATGCTGCTTGCACATAGCAATTTTTACTTGGCTTTTAAGTGGGAAAGGAATAAGCAGTCCTTCAGCTTGTATTTGCAAAGGACAGGGTGCTCTTTTGTCATAGGGCATTTTACTTTGCTTCTGAGTGAGTTAAATTGCTCTGCAAATTTCAAAGATAAACATTATTATAGCATTGCATTCAAAAAATAACCACACATATTGATTAAAGAATTTAATATAATTTTGGTCTTCTTTTCGAGGGATTTACAGTGTTTCCATCAAATCCATTTGTTGTAAGAGCTGTAAAAATCTAAGCAACGGAAGGCTCGGAAACACACAGCATTCTGATGTTTTGATTTGAAATCATCAATACTAAAACATTTTGCCCCAACTCATTTGATTTGAATGTTACTGATTTTTCAGAAGGCACAGCCTCAACCTTTCTGAAAATATTGTTGCGAGTCGACCTTGACCTACGCCTTCAGGGGTGACTGGTCTTTGTCAGGCTTGGCCTTTGCCTTCAGGGGTGACTGGCCTTCGTCATCCGTTAGTACTTTTTGGTGATTGTGAATTGTTTTTTTGTGTAATTATGAGCGAGTGAGTGATTGCTGTTGTTAATGACTCCAACTTATAGGATTAAAGACGACAAAGAGTTTGAAAACAGTTAAGATTTTTATTGTAGAAAACTCGTTAAGATATGGCGATAATAGCATTGTGTACACACCGGTCTTTCTGACCTGTGTACTAACGCGAAAGGAATTGTGGGTAGCACTTCTTTTACGAATGAAAAAAGAAAGCGAAAGAAGGTCTGGTAATCGTGCTTCTGATAATCGCTATCAGGCTTAATAGAGATTCAAAATCACATTTAAATATAATTACATAACATTTCTTTAAACAACATTCCGTTTGAAACACACAATAAAAACGATTTATCTTTCAATATTAACATTTTCATTCCTACGCAGAACTACTTTGGCGAAAGCATAATTCCCCCAGGGGAATGTGATGCGTCTAAGCATAGAGGTGACAATAACGTAGTGACGTCACCATCTATGTATAGAATGGCGATAATAGTATAATAATAAAAAAAAACGTTTACACAGTTTAGTGAAGTGTAGCCTATCAAACGTACTATTATCGAAAAGAGACTAACTGGCTCAAAGTGCGTTACAGAAATTATGATCAAATATATTCAATTCATTAAAGTATATTATACGGGCAAAAGCCCGCGAAGCGGGCGTTGACCGTTCATACATATGGGAATTTAGACATAAAATTACATAAGAATACCACACATTTCTGTCGAATTTATTTGCTTTGATCTTTTCGATATCTTATTGTTATTATTATCCTGACAAATCACAAACGCTTGTTAAAAAATTATTTGTTTTAAACACTATAGTTGGCATCTCTATTCTTCAAGTATTCTCGCGGTATTTCAATAACGACACCCTACTGTTTATGTATCAGAATTTGTGACGCATTTTCCATTCGCTCTCAGAAAGAAGTTTTACGTTTGATCATGAGCAATATTCTGGTAAGTTGTCGTTGTTACCCACCAGAAACACATGTATTCACAAATTTTTAAGATATTCAGATCTAACTTTTTAGTATTTTAGCTTTAATTTTTAAAGTATTTTCACCTCGTCTGCTCGCACTTTACCGATATCCCAAAAGGTTACATATCACTATAAATAGTTTAGGCCTAAAACCACAAAATCCGATACCGTTGGAATGTTCGTACCACAATCTTACGTAAAAAATCTTCCAGATTCGAAATCAACAAAAAACAAGACATTTATAAATTGTCTGCATTATTGATCAAATTTTAAGATATTTGTTGGTTTTCCGTTTTTAGAAGCTGTTCTGCCAAGGCAAGAGCTGGGCATTATACAAGCCATTATATCCAGCAAAACTGACAGTTTTGGTTTACAGAAATCAACAAAGGAGGGATTCCCAAACTATCAAAATTTCCAAGCTATACACACAGTTATTATCTGTGGTGATCTTTATTGGTTCTGTTTGTTTACTTGGATGGAACATGTGTGAACTTTTATAGAACTTTGAAAAGTATATATATGTCTATCTATAAACAAAAATCAGCTATGGTATAATAAGATCAGATGTGCAAACAATGTCAAAGGGTTGTTAAATTAACAATTTGAAGGCAATTATGCTGAAAAAATATGAATAGTTTCCATGTAAATTTTGTCTGTATATCGACAAGTGTCTGCCGATTATTGTCAAACTAGTAATACAAAACTTACCACAAGTATGTAAAAGCACTAAGTACCAGTGATCATTTTTAGTAAGATAGTGTAATTCTAAACAGTAGCAAATAGCTTGTTTAGTAAATGCATAATGCAATTAATATGATTTCCGTTCTATTGTGTAATTAATAAATTGGTTGTTACTTGCTAATCCATGATAAATGTTTTATGGCTAGTGCAAAACCAGCAATGTTAATTTCGTAAAAGGTAATACAACAACACCACTTTGTAATTTCATATACGTAAATATTCTTGAAATGTAGGTTGATGAGTTTTACTTATTTTGTAACTATTATTTTATGTGCAAATAAATGATGTGAAGTGTTTTGTATATCCACACAATACCACATATCTTTTTATATATGTACTGTATTATGTGTTATTTGAATGTTTAAATAAAAAAATATGGATGATATAACATGATGCATTCTAATATTTGCATTCAAATTGTAACTGTAGAGCTATGTGTATGCTGTTTAGACTGTGATTTTTGAATTGCTACAAAATGGCTAGTTTTTTAGTGGCGACACAATTCAAACTATTCAACAATAGTTTGCGAAAGAAAATTAGAAACCTGCAAGATACCTGTATTTATTAAATATTTTAATTGCGAAACAAGTATGTTGTTATGCTGTTACACATAATTATACATTGATAATAAATAAGAAGACAATTAGTGGTGTTAACGTTTCCCAACAGTAGAAATCATTCTTCTGATGAAGTCAGTGGTATACAGACGAAAGCTCCAGGTATGGCTTTCAATACGTAGTGTGTGTTATTTGGCAGTCTAAAACTTATTGGATTAAAAAAAATCCTGTCAAATTTGTCAATCAAAATTGATTTGACACATCACATGTACTGTATGCTAAATGCAGCTGCTTTAGCAAGCTGTCAAGTTGAATTGAGACATTTGATGAAACAAACTGGTTCCTGGGTAGGGCCAGTACTTAGTGTCTATATGACGTACCATGACGTCGAAAGTCTACAAGACCTACTAGGTAGAACGAGAAATGTACTTCGACGAACAGTTTTCACCGACCCTTGAGTGTTAGCCAATCAGATGACACCTTACATCTGTTGCTTTTAGAGATATTTGACATCGAACATAAGTATTCTTATTATTTATACCAAATTATGCGACTATCGACCGCTTACTCATAGATATTGTGCGTATTTATTAAACATTATTATTATTATAATTTATACCAAATTATGTGACTATCGACCGCTAACTCGCTAGATATTGTGCGTATTTATTGACCTGGCGTGGCGGAATTAACCTCTGACTTATGCAAGTTATGGTTGTCACAAAATACGACCAACGGAGAGGTTATAATACATTTATTTATCCCGTTAATGCTTGGTAACTGTTTGGTTACCATTGGGAATTTCCTACACAGTAATGCACTGGACGGTCGTGATACTCCGCCCCGCATGATCAATAAATACTCACAATATGCTGAATAATTTTAATTTTAAAATGGTAACAATTGAATCTTCTTCAAATTTGCCATTCTGATATTTTTATTCATTTTGTCCTCAATTAAAAAAGAGATTTTAAACATTTATTATGAATAAATCTGAAGGAGAAGCGGCTCAAGTGTTTTGATTGGCTGTTCAAAAAATGTGTATGTACAAACATGTATGTCGAAGTACAAATTTTACTTTGACGTACAGATATATACTTCGAAGTGTATTTTATATTCATGTCGACGTACAATTATTGTACTTTGACGTACATTTCTCTTTTTAACTTGTAGGTCTTCTTTACTTTCAACCCAAATGGTATGCCATAGTACGTCTTTAGGGTTATCTAAAGAATGCTCCCACTTAAGAGATCAATACAGAGACCTCCCAGTGACTAAGCCGGTTAGCAGACACCCCATCCACTATACCACAGACGCCGAACCAGCTATAAATTCCTGTGGCTAGAAAACAAAAAAAAATTAAATACAAGATCTTAAGCTTGGAACATGTAACTCGTTTTAAGATTGATTTTTTTGGATGCATTACTTAACTATTGCAACAATATAATATTTTGAACACAATCATGTCAATATATTTATTAAAAATACATGGTTATCAAAAAACTTAAAAAGCTTTTGCCCGTAATTAGGTAGCACCTATAATCATATTAATATATTTATTAACTTAATATTGTTTATATTACTATCTATAAGTAACTAATTAAATAATAAGTTTGAAATACGCGCACCTTTTGCTAAGTTTTAATTTAGAAGTTCTAGTTTTTAAAAAACCGAGATGGAGTTCAGGCTCTTTTAGAAATGTTGGAGTCCCGAATTTTTTTATTTTTTTTATTTTATTTTTTTAAATCAGAGTTTATTTACAGGTCCTACCGGCCTCTTCACGAGGTCTTTGAGGTTCGACCTGCCCCTGTGACCTTTCAGGAGATAAAAGTTGTTTAAGTCAGAGTAGGTCAGATTTACCCCGGGCGTCCGGGTGTTTTGCCAAAGGTTTGTCCTTTTAGTTTTAGTAGAGTTCAGTGCACGCTGGCCAATGAGACCTTAATGTGCCCTGTACTGTATTGTTGGTGATGATTTTATGATTAGGTATAGTGCTGTGTGCATGGGTAGTATGAATTTGTTTGTTATGTAGGGGTGTTCGGTGTATTGGTTTGCTTAGGGTGTTAGGTAGGTTAGTGTTGTGTGTATGTGGGAGTTATATAGGTGTGTTCGGTGTACTAGTTTGTTTGGGGGTGCTGAGTAACTGAGTGTTATGTAGTTGAGTTCTAGGTCTTATGGTGATTATGTATATGCGGTTGTGTGTAGCTCAGTCCTAGAGGCCGACCAAGGAGCAGCACTCATTCCACTCGGAGCCACCATCGTCTTTTTTTGCCCGCCTGCTCCCCATCCAGACCATGCATCAGATTTGCCTGAATTATATTTATTTTTACGTAGAGTTTGTTTTTATATTTAGGTGTGAAGTGATGTACTATGTTATAAGGAGTATTTTGAGCTTTGTTAGACGTTATTATTATGTTGTAGTAAATCCGTTTTTGTCTGACTGTGTATGGTTGTTGTGCTCTCCGGAGTCCCGAATGAACGCGCTCGGGCTATTTATAATCGTCCCACGGTGCCACATTATGGCATGCCACATGCCACACACCCCAATGGGGTACCACATTGTGTCGCGTCACAATATTTGTGGAACGCCACAGCTCTTGTGGCATGGGTGCGCGTCGTTTACAATAGCATTTCACAGGCAAATGTATTATTTTATTGTAAAAACAACATGTTTACAAATAAATGGGTTCAAATTACACATGATAAGTTAATTAAGCGTTTCGAAGACGAACCTCAACTCGTTTTTTCTGGAGAAAAACATACTTTCGTTACTTAGCCGTTTCTGACAGTTAAAACAAGATGGCTGCCACGAAAATGTTGGAAAGAACTCTAAGACAATATTAACAAATTACATCATCACAAAGTATTTAAAATCAACCCTACTGCGCTGTTATGTAGATAAGTATACATTGTGTTGAAAAACACTAACATTTTACAACAAAATCGTCCATGAGTTTGGAATCGAGCGTAACATAGTTCAAGAAAAAATGCATAGATACGAAGATCCATTACATAGCTTAAAGTTATATGATAGTGGAAATACAACAGGCAAACCTAAATATAACTGGCAAACATATGCATTAAGTATGTTGTTTCGTGATTATTAAGAAACGACTACATAATTCTTGTGGTTCAGCCAGTGCAAACCAACAGAAGTAAGTATAAAAGACTCAACAACAGAGTTTCAACTCAAGTCAATACAAGGTAAGTGATTTTGATCATGTTAAATTTATTAATGCTTGTTTGAGTTTTCACTGTCGTCATATTTGAGTTTCCACTCTCAACAATATGCTTGGTTTATTTTCAGATTTGCGAGGTGACCAGTTTCCAGACATTGGTTCGCTCCTGCTTGTGTACAAGATTGGCCGAAACTAAAAAAACTGTAGTGTGTCACCTTAAGGTAAAACGACAAATTACCAAAATGATCAAACACCCATGAAACATGCTTTTGCTTAATTATACACCGTAACTCCAATATAGCGCGGTCAATGGGGTCCAAGCCGCGAAACAGCGTTAAAAACGGATCCGCGTTATGGGTTTTGAGCTCATTTACTGCAGGGCGCTATAAAAAAAACAGGTATAGAATAGCCTTTAATATAGGTCATGTATATTGCCATGCTGTGTTGACGCAAACACATGCATATAAACCGAATCGTAATGATAACAGTATACATACCGCTTATCTTATGTGACCATTTATCCGATAGTCCAATAAAATTGCAACATCACTTAAAAAAATAATAATCTTGAACATTAATGACAATATATGTTTAAGAAATTCGTAAACACAACCGTACGCATATATGCCAAGTGTTAAGAGTACAGTGCATTGTGGGGTAGAGCTTTCATTGGACGAGCAACTTTAAATTTAGATTGAATGCAATACGACTCGTGTACAAAAATTGTTTTATTGCTGTCATATGCATGCAAAAACGTGTTTCCCGGGGACTGTCTGATACCGCGCGAAAATGAAAGTGAAACTCTGTTAACAATTACCGGTACACTGCGTTCGCATGTAAATAAATCGTCTGCATTATTTAATTTCTTATACACGAACTGAAAGATCAAATGACATAATACTAGAATGATAATGAAATGACAGAAAAAGTTGTTTTATACAGTAGGCAATATATTTCACAGCCGCTCATTTAATATAGTCAAACTGCAACCATATCAAAGTAAGAATGTTTCAATCGTTTTGAATTACTTTAATTGTATAACTATCCCGCTTGCACTTAACTTATTGAAATTATCGCATTGAACTGCTCTATGATGAGGAATACATGTAATAAACACTGACATGCGAGTTTTTCACACCTTTATTGACATTACACAACAGAATAACACCAATTAGCTGTCGGAGTTGTTTAACCTCGAGGCGATTATAATCGGTTCAACGGACGGTTGAATAAAGCAATCAAAATGTGATTGCCGCCATCTTTGAATTGTCTGAAAATACATGAAGTTGCATAATACGGATTTGAATCAGAAATCAAATGGAAGGTTGGAGAAAAAATGGGATCCAAGCACCCTCCGCGTTATATTGGATTCAGCGTTATAACGGAGCGCGTTATATTGGAGTTACAGTGTATAAAACCTAATGTTTTGTTTTTTTACAGAGTGTTTGCCCATAACACCTTTAGTATGACCAATATTGTTCGTAAATCAAGGGAGGTAATTCGGAATCATGTTTACTGGTTTCTGCAATTCTCAAACAGTTCTGTATAGACAATGTGTTCAATTTGTAGCCGGGATGGAGCATTTACTACTCTGTGGTGAAAAAGGGCTTTATTTTCATATAATGTCAAAAATTATAGTAAACAATATAAGAATCGAATCAAAACAATGATTCAAAATGGCCGTTTGGGCAGAATTTAGTACTGTTAAGGACCTATGGCCGGGTTACAATCTTGTTAATATTGTTTCCATGTTAACATTGTGCATGCTTTCGCATTGAAATAAGTCATTAAGTGTGGAAAGTCGTTTATTTCAGGTTTAATGTTTTAGTCGTTTGCTTGTAAGGCAAGATAGTCCCTGGAGAAGAACTAAACTACGTCAATAGCCTTGTCAGCAGAAAGACACCCTGTTGCAGTTACTGAAGGTACAGCGACATCTTCACTGGGGTTTGGTAAATGTTGGCATGTTTTTCGGAATGTGTTTCGTGGTCTATACCAAAATGTCCTGCGTGCTTTGTTTAATCTATAACTGCGCCATAACTTACTTTTGGCCATTGTGCGCAATTCAACTGATGTTATTTATAAGCAAATAAAACGTTATTGTGAAGAATGACTCTTGTAAGTGCCTCACATTATTGTATGCCTTTTAACAATGATCTGAGCTTACTAGAAGTTTTACTTTTTCTGTTTCCAAGAAATAATAATAATATTTATCTCAGATGTCAATTTTTAGGCAGTCCTTAGTGTCATATCAGGGGTATTTCCTCAATATGTCAGCCCCAGTTATTTATGCTATGATTGGGTTATCTCCCTTGCATGTGCATGTTTAAGGGATTACAACACAGGGGCCTTAAACGTTGTGTTTTTACAACAGATTAAAGGTACAAATGCTTAACTTGCCTTTCAACATCATGCTAAGCATGTAATTTATTTATAATTTTATTATTTTAAGCAAAAACATGTGCATTTGTTGTGGGAGCTGTAAAAATCTAAGCAGTGCAAAGTATTTATTGGCCCAAAACCGTGTGTGTTTGTGTATCTTTTTCATAAAGTTATGATTTAAAGGCTGACCAAGTCACCTGCACTGCCATTTGTCATCTCAATGCGATTAAGACTTTATTTAATTGTTGCAATATGTTTCTGTGAGGTAGCTTTTCACTACCATGACTTCTACAATGACCCTGAAAATGGTATAGAAAAAAGGGAGAAACAGGGGTCGGATTAAATGCTTTATAAATAACAAACAAGCCTTCAGACTTGGTAAAGAATGTATTATAGTTGCTTGTTTTTGTCCAAATTTCAAGAAAACAAGTCCATATTCTGCAGTTCTAAGACTTTGCTGGCCCTTAAGGCTGCACACCACACTTTTTAGCCACCAATGCGAATTGGCCCCAGTCATTTATTTAATAAAGAGAACATTGCTCAAGTCAGCACCAATTTGAGTGTCTAAATAATAATGAATGTCAGGTTTGAGTTGTGGTGATTTTTCTTGGATGTTTGTAAGTTACCAAAACATTGGTATTGTAACTAAAGCTGCATACAGGAAGTAGAATTAATGCAATTCGAAAACAGGTGTAATGCTGGCTCCGGTCAGTATTTCTGTTGGAAATTTGAAAGGGCGTACGGACATTGAACTATTACAAAAAATCTAATCCTTTGACCCCCAATTTTCTCCATTGCTGTTTAGTACTTGGTAAGTTACCAATGTAAAAACATGGTTTCCAGGCACCTTGCTTCATCAGGAAAGTGGCAGTTTGTTGTTGAAACTGGCTTAAAAAGGCTCGGAAACACAGTATTCTGATGTTTTGATTTGAAATAATCAATACTAAAACATTTTGCCCCCAACTCATTTGATTTGAATGTTACTGATTTTCAGAAGGCACAGCCTCAACCTTTCTGCAAATGTGCTTGGTTTATTTTCAGATTTGTGAGGCGAACAGTTTCCAGACATCGGTTCGCTCCTGCTTGTGTACGAGATTGGCCGAAACTAAAAAAACTGTAGTGTCCCACCTTAAGATAAAACGACAAATTATCACAATGATCAAACACCCATGAAACATGCTTTTGCTTAATTATATATCCCTAAGGTTTTGTTTTTTAACAGAGTGTTTGCCCATAACACCTTTGTATGACCAATATTGTTCGTAAATCAAGGGAGGTAATTCGGAATCATGTTTACTGGTTTCTGCAATTCTCAAACATTTCTGTATAGACAATGTGTTCAATTTGTTGCCGGGATGGAGCATTTACTACTCTGTGGTGAAAAAGGGCTTTATTTTCATATAATGTCAAAAATTATAGCGAACAATATTAGAATCCAATCAAAACAATGATTCAAAATGGCCGTTTGGGCAGAATTTAGTACTGTAATGGACCTATGGCTGGATAACAATTTTGTTAATATTGTTTCCATGCTAACATTGTGCATGCTTTCACATTGAAATTAGTGTGGAATGTCGTTTATTTCAGGTTTAACGTTTTAGTCGTTTGCTTGTAAGGCAAGATAGTCCCTGGAGAAGAACTAAAGTACGTCAACAGCCTTGTCAGCAGAAAGACACTCTGTTGCAGTTACTGAAGGTAGAGCGACATCTTCACTGGGGTTTGGTAAATGTTGGCATATTTGTCGGAATGTGTTTTGTGGTCTATACCAAAATGTCGTGCGTGCTTTGTTTAATCTATAACTGCGCCATAACTTACTTTTGGCCATTGTGCGCAATTCAACTGATGTTATTTATAAGCAAATAAAACGTTATTGTGAAGAAGTGACTCTTGTAAGTGCCTCACATTATTGTTTGCCTTTTAACAATGATCTGAGCTTACTAGAAGTTTTACTTTTTCTGTTTCCAAGAAATATGGATTAATATTTATCTCAGATGTCAATTTTTAGGCAGGCATTAGTGTCATATCAGGGGTATTTCCTCAATATGTCAGCCCCAGTTATGTATGCTATGATTAGGGTTATCTCCCTGCATGGGCATGTTTAAGGGATTACTACACAGGGGCATTAAACGTTGTGTTTTTACAACAGATTAAAGGTACACATGCTTAACTTGCCTTTCAACATCATGCTAAGCATGTAATTTATTTATTATTTTAAGCAAAAACATGTGCAATTGTTGTGAGAGCTGTTAAAAGCTAAGCAACGCAAAGTATTTATTGGTCCAAAACTGTGTGTGTTTGTGTTGCTTTTTTCATAAAGTTATGATTAAAAGGCTGACCAAGTCACCTGCACTGCCATTTGTCATCTCAATGTGATTAAGACTTCATCTAATTGTTGCAATATGTTTCTGTGAGGTAGATTTTCACTACCATGACTTCTACAATGACCCTGAAAATGGCATAGAAAAAAGGGAAAACAGGGGTCGGATTAAATGCTTTATAAATAACAAACAAGCCTTCAGACTTGGTAAAGAATGTATTATAGTTGCTTGTTTTTGTCCAAATTTCAAGAAACCAAGTCCATATTCTGCAGTTCTAAGACTTTGCTGGCCCTTAAGGCTGCACACCACACTTTTTAGCCACCAATGCAAATTGGCCCCGGTCCAATTTTTTTAAATAAAGAGAACATTACTCAAGTAAGCACCAATTTGAGTGTCTAAATAATAATGAATGTCAGGTTTGAGTTGTGGTGATTTTTCTTGGATGTTTGTAAGTTACCAAAACATTGGTATTGTAACTTTAGCTGCATACAGGAAGTAGAATTAATGCAATTCGAAAACAGGTGTAATGCTGGCTCCAGTCAGTATTTCTGTTCGAAATTTGAAAGGGCGTACGGACATTGAACTATTACAAAAAATATAATCCTTTGACCCCCAATTTTCTCCATTGATGTTTAGTACTTGGTAAGTTACCAATGTAAAAACATGGTTTCCAGGCACCTTGCTTCTGCAGGAAAGTGGCAGTTTGTTGTTGAAACTGGCTTAAAAAGGCTCGGAAACATACAGAATTCTGATGTTTTCATTTGAAATAATCAATACTAAAACATTTTGCCCCAACTCATTTGATTTGAATGTTACTGATTTTTCAGAAGGCACAGCCTGAACCTTTCTGCAAATGTGCTTGGTTTATTTTCAGATTTGCGAGGTGACCAGTTTCCAGACATCGGTTCGCTCCTGCTTGTGTACAAGATTGGCCGAGACTAAACAATCTTTAGTATGCTTCCTTAAGGTAAAACGACAAATTACCAAAATGATCAAACACTCATACATATGCTTTTGCTTAATTATATATCCCTTAGGTTTTGTTTTTCAACAGAGTGTTTGCCCATAACACCTTTGTATGACCGATATTGTTTGTAAATCAAGAGAGGTAATTCGAAATCATGTTAACTGGTTTCTGCAATTCTCAAACAGTTCTGTATAGACAATGTGTTCAATTTGTTGCCCGGATGGAGCATTTACTACTCTGTGGTGAAAAAGGGCTTTATATTCATATAATGTCAAAAATTTTAGCAAACAATATAAGAATCCAATCAAAACAATGATTCAAAATGGCCGTTTGGGCAAAATTTAGTACTGTTAAGGACCTATGGCCGGGTAACAATCTTGTTAATATTGTTTCCATGTTAACATTGTGCATGCTTTCGCATTGAAATTAGTGTGGAATGTCGTTTATTTCAGGTTTAACGTTCTAGTCGTTTGCTTGTAAGGCAAGAAAGTCCCTGGAGAAGAACTAAAGCACGTCAACAGCCTTGTCAGCAGAAAGACACTCTGTTGCAGTTACTGAAGGTACAGCGACATCTTCACTGGGGTTTGGTAAATGTTGGCATGTTTGTCGGAATGTGTTTCCTGGTCTGTACCAAAATGTCTTGCGTTCTTTGTTTAATCTATAACTGCGCCATAACTTACTTTTGGCCATTGTGCGCAATTCAACTGATGTTATTTATAAGCAAATAAAACGTTATTGTGAAGAAGCGACTCTTGTAAGTGCCTTACATTATTGTATGCCTTTTAACAATGATCTGAGCTTACTAGAAGTTTAACTTTTTCTGTTTCCACGAAATATGGATTAATATTTATCTCAGATGTCAATTTTTAAGCAGTCATTAGTGTCATATCAGGGGTATTTCCTCAATATGTCAGCCCCAGTTATTTATGCTATGATTGGGTTATCTCCCTTGCATGGGCATGTTTAAGGGATTACTACACAGGTGCCTTAAATGTTGTGTTTTTACAACAGAGTAAAGGTACAATTGCTAAACTTGCCTTTCAAGATCATGTTAAGCATGTAATTTATTTATAATTTTATTATTTTAAGCAAAAATATGTGCATTTGTTGTGAGAGCTGTAAAAAGTTAAGCAACGCAAAGTATTTATTGGCCCAAAACTGTGTGTGTTTGTGTTGCTTCTTTCATAAAGTTATGATTAAAAGGCTGACCAAGTCACATGCACTGCCATTTGTCATTTCCATGTGATTAAGAAAACTTTAAATTGTTGCAATATATTTCTGTGAGGTAGCTTTTCACTACCATGACTTCTACAATGACCCTGAAAATGGCATAGAAAAAAGGGAACACAGGGGTCAGATTAAATGCTTTATAAATAACAAACAAGCCATCAGACTTGGTAAAGAATGTATTAAAGTTGCTTGTTTTTGTCCAAATTTCAAGAAAACAAGTCCATATTCTGCAGTTCTAAGATATTGCTGGCCCTTAAGGTAAAACGACAAATTACCAAAATGATCAAACATCCATACATATGCTTTTGCTTAATTATATATCCCTAAGGTTTTGTTTTTTCAACAGAGTGTTTGCCCATAACACCTTTGTATGACCAATATTGTTCGTAAATCAAGAGAGGTAATTCGGAATCATGTTTACTGGTTTCTGCAATTCTTAAACAGTTCTGTATAGACAATGTGTTCAATTTGTAGCCGGGATGGAGCATTTACTACTCTGTGGTGAAAAAGGGCTTTATATTCATATAATGTCAAAAATTATAGCAAACAATATAAGAATCCAATCAAAACAATGATTCAAAATGGCCGTTTGGGCAGAATTTAGTACTGTCAAGGACCTATGGCCGGGTAACAAGATTGTTAATATTGTTAACCAGGTTTTCCGAAGGAAAAAACTGGTTATTAGATTGGCGAATGCGGGCGGGCTGGCTGGCGGGCTGGCGGGCGGGCGGAACAAGCTTGTCCGGGCCATAACTATGTCGTTCATTGTCAGATTTTAAACTCATTTGGCACATTTGTTCACCATCATTGGACGGTGTGTCGCGCGAAATAATTACGTCGATATCTCCAAGGTCAAGGTCACACTTTGAGTTCAAAGGTCAATAATGGCCATAAATGAGCTTGTCCTGGCCATAACTATGTCATTCATTGTGAGATTTTAAAATCATTTGGCACATTTGTTCACCATCATGGGACGGTGTGTCGCACGAAAGAATCACGTCAATATCTCCAATGTCAAGGTCGCCACGACTAAAAATAGATTTTTTTTAAAAACAAACTTACAAAGGGGGTTAATTTTGTTTGTTCATTTCAAAAGTTCAGTTTGAGTTTTCTCCCTTTATCAGATTTTTTTTTCACAATGAAAACCTGGTTTTGTGACAATTTTGTCCCTTGTTTCCATGGTAAAATTGTGCATGCTTTCGCATTGAAATTAGTGTGCAATTTCGTTTATTTCAGGGTTAACGTTTTAGTCATTTGCTTGTAAGGCAAGATAGTCCCTGGAGAAGAACTAAAGCACGTCAACAGCCTTGTCAGCAGAAAGACACCCTGTTGCAGTTACTGAAGGTACAGCGACATCTTCACTGGGGTTTGGTAAATGTTGGCATGTTTGTCGGAATGTGTTTTGTGGTCTGTACCAAAATGTCGTGCGTGCTTTGTTTAATCTATAACTGCGCCATAACTTACTTTTGGCCATTGTGCGCAATTCAACTGATGTTATTTATAAGCAAATAAAACGTTATTGTGAAGAAGTGACTCTTGTAAGTGCCTCACATTATTGTATGCCTTTTAACAATGATCTGAGCTTACTAGAAGTTTTACTTTTTCTGTTTCCAAGAAATATGGATTAATATTTATCTCAGATGTCAATATTTAGGCAGTCATTAGTGTCGTATCAGGGGTATTTCCTCAATACGTCAGTCCCAGTTATTTATGCTATGATTGGGTTATCTCCCTTGCATGGGCATAATTAAGGGATTACTACACAGGGGCATTAAATGTTGTGTTTTTACAACAGATTAAAGGTACACATGCTTAACTTGCCTTTCAAGATCATGCTAAGCATGTAATTTATTTATAATTTTATTATTTTAATCAAAAACATGTGCATTTGTTGTGAGAGCTGTAAAAAGCTAAGCAACGCAAAGTATTTATTGGCCCAAAACTGTGTGTGTTTGTGTTGCTTCTTTCATGAAGTTATGATTTAAAGGCTGACCAAGTCACCTGCACTGCCATTTGTCATCTCAATGTGATTAAGACTTCATTTAATTGTTGCAATATGTTTCTGTGAGGTAGATTTTCACTACCTTTAAGGTAAAACGACAAATTACCAAAATGATCAAACACCCATGAAACATGCTTTTGCTTAATTATATATCCCTAAGTTTTTTTTAAACAGAGTGTTTGCCCATAACACCTTTGTATGGCCAATATTGTTGGTAAATCAATGGAGGTAATTCGGAAACATGTTTACTGGTTTCTGCAATTCTCAAACAGTTCTGTATAGACAATGTGTTTAATTTGTATCTGGGATGGAGCATTTACTACTCTTTGGTGAAAAGGGCTTTATTTTCATATAATGTCAAAATTTTTAGCAAACAATATAAGAATCCAATCAAAACAATGATTCAAAATGGCCGTTTGGGCAGAATTTAGTACTGTTAAGGACCTATGGCCGGGTAACAATCTTGTTAATATTGTTTCCATGTTAACATTGTGCATGCTTTCGCATTGAAATGAGTGTGGAATGTCGTTTATTTCAGGTTTAACGTTTTAGTCGTTTGCTTGTAAGGCAAGATAATCCCTGGAGAAGAACTAAAGTACGTCAACAGCCTTGTCAGCAGAGAGACACTCTGTTGCAGCTACTGAAGGTAGAGCGACATCTTCACTGGGGTTTGGTAAATGTTGGCATATTTGTCGGAATGTGTTTCGTGGTCTATACCAAAATGTCCTGCGTGCTTTGTTTAATCTATTACTGCGCCATAACTTACTTTTGGCCATTGTGCGCAATTCAACTGATGTTATTTATAAGCAAATAAAACGTTATTGTGAAGAAGTGACTTTTGTAAGTGCCTCACATTAGTGTATGCCTTTTAACAATGATCTGAGCTTACTAGAAGTTTTACTTTTTCTGTTTCCAAGAAATATGGATTAATATTTATCTCAGATGTCAATTTTTAGGCAGTCCTTAGTGTCATATCAGGGGTATTTCCTCAATATGTCAGCCCCAGTTAGTTCTGCTATGATTGGGTTATCTCCCTCGCATGGGCATGTTTAAGGGATTACTTCACAGGGGCCTTAAATGTTGTGTTTTTACAACAGATTAAAGGTACACATGCTTAACTTGCCTTTCAAGATCATGCTAAGCATGTAATTTATTTATTATTTTAAGCAAAAACATGTGCATTTGTTGTGAGAGCTGTAAAAAGCTAAGCAACGCAATGTATTTAATGGCCCAAAACTGTGTGTGTTTGTGTTGCTTCTTTCATAAAGTTATGATTTAAAGGCTGACCAAGTCACCTGCACTGCCATTTGTCATCTCAATATGATTAGACTTCATCTAATTGTTGCAATATGTTTTTGTGAGGTAGCTTTTCACTACCATGACTTCTACAATGACCCTGAAAATGGCATAGAAAAAGGGAAAACAGGGGTCGGATTAAATGCTTTATAAATAACAAACAAGCCTTCAGACTTGGTAAAGAATGTATTATAGTTGCTTGTTTTTGTCCAAATTTCAAGAAACCAAGTCCATATTGTGCAGTTCTAAGACTTTGGTGGCCCTTAAGGCTGCACACCACACTTTTTAGCCACCAATGCAAATTGGCCCCGGTCCAATTTTTTTAAATAAAGAGAACATTACTCAAGTAAGCACCAATTTGAGTGTCTAAATAATAATGAATGTCAGGTTTGAGTTGTGGTGATTTTTCTTGGATGTTTGTAAGTTACCAAAACATTGGTATTGTAACTATAGCTGCATACAGGAAGTAGAATTAATGCAATTCGAAAACAGGTGTAATGCTGGCTCCGGTCAGTATTTCTGTTGGAAATTTGAAAGGGCGTACGGACATTGAACTATTACAAAAAATATAATCCTTTGACCCCCAATTTTCTCCATTGCTGTTTAGTACTTGGTAAGTTACCAATGTAAAACATGGTTTCCAGGCACCTTGCTTCTGCAGGAAAGTGGCAGTTTGTTGTTGAAACTGGCTTTAAAAGGCTCGGAAACACACAGAATTCTGATGTTTTGATTTGAAACAATCAATACTAAAACATTTTGCCCCAACTCATTTGATTTGAATGTTACTGATTTTTCAGAAGGCACAGCCTCAACCTGTCTGCAAATGTGCTTGGTTTATTTTCAGATTTGCGAGGTGACCAGTTTCCAGACATCGGTTCGCTCCTGCTTGTGTACGAGATTGGCCGAGACTAAAAAGACTGTAGTGTGCCACCTTAACGGCTGATGGTCGTTTCGTGCCACTACCAGTTCGTGCAACTGATATTTTGTGTTGTTTATTTTTAAGCTAAGTTTCGTAAGAAATAAAAGGGATTGCAAACTTTCTCGCGTGGTAATGGTTTACAAAAATCAACTCGTCGGACAAATTAAAGAACGCAATGACACTTACCTAGTTTTCTGTCACGCCTATTTAAACAACAGTACAGTGCGCAAAATGCGTGCCTAGGTATTGATGATATTTAAACACAATAATTTCGTCGTTGATTATTTAATTAGTATATAGCCTCGAACGAAGTTTGTAGTATTACTAGCTATCAACGGAATGATAAAGAGATTAAAAACAAATAATCTGTGAAAGGCCTCGCGAACGAGCCATAACATTGTAACGTCACAAAAAATGTGTACACGTCACAAACAGCGCTAAATGTACTTCCGGCCAAGCCGCGTGTTTATAGCGATTGCGCAACAAAAAACACCACTTTTTCGTGATTTAATCAAAAACTAGATTTCTCACAGATATGACGAATACGCCATCGTGTAGATCGCGTTCTGGTCCATATACATGTCAAATTCCAGCACAAGTGTTGGTCCAGGTTTCAAGCTCCTCAAATCGCGACTATACACTGGAACTTAACGAATTTTAGTCGCCATTATCATTCGTCCAATTGAACGTCATCAAATGATGACGTCAATACATTCCATATTGAATGGTCATTAAATTGAATGCGTTTTAATTCCCTTTTATTACTGTTTAATTTGAGTTGCGATGCCATGAGGTTAAATTGTATTCACACGTATATGTATCATCAATATTGCTGGGCCAAGTGTGAGGTTGAGCGCTGTAAAACCGGTTTAAACCCCCAATGCTTTGCATTGACCGTTCCAATGCGGTGACCCCAGCTTTATTCTTCTATGTGTGTATGTTGTTTCGTATTGTGCTGTTTCGTACTGTTTTGGCAATTGGTCACTTGCCTTAAATAAAGGACAAATTAATTGTATATAATGAGAATGCAATTTTGCTCCAGCAGCTGGAGTTTCACTTATATATATTCAGTCTACAAAAACCGGTTTGGGTTATGAAGCACTTTTGCTTTATAATTTCTAAATATATATACGGGTCGAATAAAGTTAATTGAACTGTACGTGGAAGGTAAGTATGTGAGCAGGATATCTAAAATTTGGGTAAGTATTAGCCATGAAATATAAATACTTTTAATCAATACCAAGATCTCCTTAATGAAATACGTTTTGAACACGTGATATCCGTTTGGCACAACCGACCCATTTCAACGAGAGCGATATATGCTACATTGCAAGCATTAACTAAAACTAGTGAACCATTTCGGACACGTCCAATCTTTGGCATCGTGAGGTCTTTCAATATACACGTACAGATGTGTCGTCATTGTGGACAAATCACATTTTATAGGACACACACGTCTCTGTTTCCAAATAAAAGTTAGGATAATACAACCAAAGTTTGTTTCCATATTGAGCATTGGGTCAAATGGTCAACGTCTTAAGTCAAATTTACTATTGTATGAGCATAAACATTGTTTTTATTTTGAATCTTCATTGCCCCCCTATATGCTATACTATAGTAAGGGAGGCCAAGTTAAGGAGCGAAGTTTCCTTTGTGGGTTTTGTTACGAAATGCAATTCCGAAAATTTAAAAATCAATATATTTTGTCAACTGTTTAACAACAAAGGTATTGGTTCGTTGCTTTATTACTGTCTTAATTGACACTTCATTAATTCGCGTCATCGTTGCGGCATGTTGTTTTTGGTAGGCGACAGCGTTACTTGACTGTTTATCGCTCGCTAGAGGTTATGTTTGAACGATGTAGTCCATGCAAAATGCATTACTAAAACGGTTTCAGATTTAGCTTTACTTGAACAAGTATACTGATCTGTTCAGTGGGTTCAATGGCTAACCTGTTGTATCCCTAGTTAGTTGTTGAATCTAAGATCAGAGCTAAAGACCTAGTTTGTGTACACGCATGATCAAGATGATTCGAATTCGGCCTAAACATTATCAATATAAATAGTTGTCCAAGTTTCATCGAGATTGAGTCGTAAATGCTGCTCCTTAAGTGTTTTTGTTTCTAAGATTGTATCTGGTGATCTATTGTTTGGACGCGGTTAACTCCGTTTCAAACTTGGCCTAGATTTTGTCAAGATAACATTCAGAACAAATTGTATCGAAATCGAGTAATGAATGTGTCTTTAAGAAGGGTAACACTGTGTTTCTATGATTTGACATTGTCTTCCAGCTTTTGGACGCACGTGACCGATATATGAACTTAATCTAGATATTGCCAAGATCAATATTTTAGTGATTTGATGAACAACCTGGCTTCTGTAGCTGTAGCGAGTAAAAGGCCCTTGACAAACGACGCAGGGCGACGGAAGCCGGAACTAGGGTTCCAATAATTGCTCATTTTTAACACTTCTTGCTAAGGTTGCATACTAGTCAGCAATCGTTGAAAGTCTAGTTCTTTATGACCGTACATATACTGATCCGCAGGGGCTAATACATGTATTCCTTTCGACAAAAGCATCTTAGGTTTGATATATTGATATTGATGACGGTAATACATAGAAACGCATTATTTATAGTTTAACGCGGTAATCATAGCCAGGTAAAATTTATAATGGAACAACACATTAAAATATCTCATCATGTTACAAGTACTGTAAAACTAACCGGGACAATTTTAAGCAATATAGTATCATTTATACCGGGTAGTTTGAACGAGTTCCAGTTTGTGTAATACTTCTTCATCATGTTAAGGGCGGCTTTGAGTGGTGAATAAATATAAATAACATATTCTTAACATGTTATTTATCATACAAAGAAGCAAAATGTTGACAGGTTAGAGTGACATGAGTGGTGATAAAAAATCAACCGTTTCGTAACTATAATTATCATAAATAATATCCGGTTAAAACACTTACATTGCGAAAAGCACTTCATTTTACGGCATATTAATTGGTTTCGGGATAGGTAGGTTTGTAACGCGGGAAGATATAATCCAAAGTATGCTGAGCTCACCTGTTTTGTAGCCTTCTAGGCGCTGTGAATATCATTAAAATTATGATAAAATCGTAAAAATTCACATATAGAATGACATAACAACTTATTTACCACGTTTTATTTTAAGCTTATAGGAATGACGAATGCTTGTCTGAATTAGTCATTTTAAAAGTCAAATGTACACCAGGGTTTGTATTATCTTGGAAGAATTTTATAGTATATTTATAACAATACTGTGGACGAGTTAGGTTGAAAACAAATAAGTTATGCATATTGACAAATTTAAATAATCATTATAGCTTGCTTTAACATCAAAGTTAACAAAAAGAAGCAGTGCTTTAATCTGTACACGCACATGACCGTATGACCCGATATCCTTTCCGGACGGTTACTCATGTATAGGCAATTTATAAATAGCTTGACACAAATGATTACCATACAGAGACATTTTTCACACAAAACAACCATAGTTCTTAAAGGCAAAGGTCAAATATAAAGGTAAAAGAGAGAAGGGTCATCATCCACATTGCTGATTTGAATCACGTTGCGGACGGACTGGATTATATATGTCCTTTGGTTCTACGCTTGTGCTAGTTAAAAACTGTTTGTGATGAACGCTGCTGGGCTTACGAATAAGCTTCTTCTACGATTTTATTGTATACATAAAGAATACTTGGTTAGCATTGAATAGAGAGAAGTTTATGTTGCGAGGCTTAGAACACCGGGAGCGCGAGCCTTGGCGAGCGCTTTCGGTGTTTGAGCCGAGCAACATAAACTCTCTATTCAACCCTAATCCTAGTATTCTATTTATCCCATATATTTTTGTTAACGTGACATTTAACATAAATAGATCTAATAACCTTTACAATAATTTTTATTTATTCTTAAAAGCGCTTAAAATCTATATCTAACGAATGTAACCATGTGCAGTGATGTAGAATTAATTTGTTCTGGTACGCGAAATAGTCTTAAACAAGTTCACACAAAAACTGTTAAACGAGAAAAATATCACCATATGCCTCGATTCAATTTTACGCAGCATGTAAATTGTAACACATTAAAATATAGATTTTACTTGAATATAATTATTTTTATTTTCGAAGGAAAATGATACAAATCCAATATGGCGGCGATTTCTCCTGACAAAATGATGTCGATGTCAACATACATGTACATGTAGATTTACACACAGAGTCGTTCTAAACATAAATTATCCAAAAAAACTATACACGCCTAATTTTTTCACGGACGCTGCAGATTTGTATGGCGTCTAGATGTAGCTTTCACATCCTGTTGTTTGTGACCCAAACACAAGTCACAAGATAATCCGTAATAATTATATTAAATTTTGAAACACTTGTTGCAAACGGGTTATTCTTACTGAATAGACTTTCTTTGATAAAATAACAAAGACAAAGTTTATTCATCAAAGAAAATACCCGTACGATTACTTACATCCAAAAGCAAAACCATTCGAATAGACTACTAAATCCAAAATACACACACATCAGTATGTTTTACACACACAATTTCAAATCCAAATAGGCACGCACATTATGAAAATCAATAACACGAATAAGCTAGATCCATACCCGTAGCCACGAGGGGTTCGTTGGGTGCGTTCGCACCCAACATTTTTTGCCGAGTAAAAACATGTTGTTCTATAAGTTGCACCCAACTTTATTCGACGCAAAAACGGTTATTTATATTTTCCCGGAAATTAATTCCGTTATTTGGGAAATAATATATTACAAACATTACAGCTTAAAAACATACCAGTAGAAAATATGCGGGATCTATGTTATGATGGGGCAGCTAATATGTCTAGTGATCGATGTGAGGTTCAACAATGTGTCGCAGAATTTGCAACAAATGCACCATATACACATTGCAATAGCCATGCCATGAATCTCGTGAGTGTACACTCATGCAAACAAACTGATATTAGCCATACATTTGACAAGATAAAATCAATATGCATATTCTACAAAAATAGTTCAAAAAGAGAAGGTCTTCTAAATGAAACAAAAAGCTATTTTGGATCTGTGTAAAACACAATGGGCGGAGAGACACGTGGCCTTTGCTCACTTCTATGATTCATATGTGTACATCGTTGACTCATTAAAATACATCGCACATGGGTGTGAACAGAATAAATTATGACCTGCAAGAATATCAAGATAAGTGGGACCAAACTTCTCGGTCGCATGCTTCGTCTTTCCAACATGCCATCACAAGCTTCAGCTTCATAATGGCCTTCATTGCTATCTACCAAGGGTTGGCCATATTGCAGGATAATTGTTTTGTTGTATGGCAAGAAAACAAATCATTTCTACAAAGCGTTGTAGCTTTTTTGTAGTTTACCAACAAATAATGGCATCTGTTCTGCGCCACGTACAGAACTTTCCACAATATTTTAATTATGTCAAACTTGACACTAGGAAATTGTGTTCTAATCTTAAACGGTTGTTAAAATGAATTTAAAACGTTATAACATATGGTCAGGTGGACGTTAACGTTTAATGCTCATTAACTGTGACGGATCTTGAGCATAATGGGCAAACAAGCCCATCTTTTTTCTACAACGTCCTGATGTACATTGAGACTATAGGGGCATTACTTTGCGTTTATAGGGTCTTTATGAATCCTTAATTGTTATATGTTTCTGAAATTCGTTAAGAAAAAGATAACTTATTTGTTAAAAATAGTTTTAAAAAAATAAAAGTAACCAGTTATACCATATTGATTTCTGTTTAGTATTGATTGATGCCGATTAGAGAAGACCCAGTTTTGTTAATCAGTGTTTAATGTACGATACACTTTTAGAAAGTTTAGAGCAATACTAGGCCTCTGGTACTATCCATAGTAGCAGACAAAGAATTGTTTTGAAAAGAAATGAAAAATAGTCAAATATTTCCTTTTAAATTGCTTGATTTATGAAAGGTAGAATTTTGAAATGGCACAATACACATATTTTATCAAGATTCTAATAAATAATGATATTTTATTCCGTTCTTATTGTTGATTTTACATTCTATAAATTTGTTGTTGCATTTCCGTGACTGATCGAAAACGGTGGTTATTGAAAAACGGTAGTGGGGAATTTATATATGTTATATCATATTCATGTCGATCAGTCACTGAGTATGGTCAACGAAAGTGAAATTACATATAAAAATGCTCTATAACTTCAGTCTGTAAATACAGATAAAAGGTCACCAGAATGCGAGATTTTACGTTTCATTTCCAAAATTGTCTATGGGGAGGACCTCCAACCCCCCCCCCCCCCCCCACCCCGATTGAAGGAGGGAGACATCTCCTCCCGCACCTACCCCGTACGCAACTTCGTTGCTCAATAACAATCGTTGATGGGAAAGTTCACACCCGCCTTTTTAAAACTCTGGCTGCGGGCCTGAGATATACCTGAGATCTACATGTATATCTTAATCCTCACCGGTTCCATCCTAGGTAAGTAGTCCATATGCACTTTTCATAATTACATCCAGGATACATTAACACGAAAAAAAGGCGCGTCTTCAATGTTTTATTCCCAGACATCGCATACTAGTTTCGTGTACACCAAAATATGACATCACATATTATTGGAAAATGATGCAACAAGTATGTCATTTTATGACGCCGTCAATCAGCTGATTCATTAAACGGATGGCGGAAAAGTATTCCCTTGACTAGATCGACAGGTTGAAGGCTAAAGTTTTATCGACTCTAGAGATTTCTTATGAGTCTTATGAAAAAGCATTCAGTGGTAGAATCGCGTCCGTGCACGCGACAGGTTTATTCAACAAGATGCGACAGAGGCTAGTCTATTCTATGAGGTGTTATACCGTCAATGCCACTGTGAAGATGGGATTAAGGTTATTATTTTGCATTGAAGTGGTACTGCTTTGTTCAAAGTTGGCCAAATAGTATTTAGCATTTATCAAGTCCACAAGTCATAATGGTGACACGTTGTAATGCATACCTCACCCATACTAAGGTTCAAATTTAAAGGTGATAGTCTGATATTGAATGCACACTGTGATTTATTTCTGTGTTAGGATAAAGCGCTATTGAGGGCATCGGTTAAGAAAGTATTAATACCTCGAGAAACCTTTACTAGGTAGGTAGAGCGAAAACAAAACTATATCGCCCGCCGCCACTGCATTATGGTAATTATTTACATATACATCGAAATAGCTAAATCTCTTGCTACTTACCTCTGTTTTGCATATTGAACTGTATTTAAAAATTCTAATATTTAGTACAATTTAGAATGGCACATGGTTTCACCAGCGTTGATGTCTAAATTACCAAAAAGTACATACATAATTTAAAAGAACAAAAGAACATTATTAAGTTTCCAATTAATACTTAGTGTGCATACAGTACATTTTCAAATAATAAAAAATTACGTACACGCTTTAATTAATACATTTAAAGTATGTTTAAGTATAGGATTTATTAAGTAAAAGTTTAGTTAAAGTGTGATCACTCCCGCTGAACTGCGTTACAATGAGAGGTGCGTCTGTATGAAACGCAAGACGGCGTCATAACTATAACGGTTACGGCGTCTTGACAGTTATAGACATACACACGCGTTTACACAGGTAAATTCTTTGTTTAAACTTACACGTGAAACGGAATATGGCATTTATTTTCTTTAATTAATGTTTTTTTTACTCGCTACCTAAGCTATCGAGACATTTTTAGCGTGAAATCATGATAAAAGAAAGAAGTTCAAGCTCAAAACATAGAACATCTAATTAATGCGTTGTTTAGTTTCTGTCACGATGATTATTTTCAATGATTTGTATCAAGTTCATTCTTTTACAAACATGTGATGCCCATGTGTATACTATTTTTGGTGATTTCTATCCGATTTTGCAAAATAGTTGTAGCATGTCAACTCCGTGTACATGTTACAATGTCTTCTCTTACGACTAAGACATGTTATGGTGTTTTCTTTACAGCGTTACAGTGCCTGAAGAAAGTCAAATTTACAACCATGGAGATTTCGTTCCACGATAGTAGCATTATGGACGTGAGTATGGAGGTCGTCATTAATTGCAACAACAACGAAGTGCCTCAGGGAAAACCTGGACCGTGTACATTGACGCATATTGCCACAAAACAGAAGGTAAATCTGTCCTCATGCCCCAGTTGTCCGTATAATACAAACTCTAGGGGCAATCTTTACCGCCATAAGCGTTCCGTCCACCAGAAGAAGAAGGAAGAGTGTCCCACGTGTGGTACGACTTACGCCTCATCATATGATCTACAGACTCATGTTAGAGTTGTTCACGGAGAAACCCCATTTTTGTGTGAATCGTGTAGCCAGAGTTCAATAATCGCGCTGCTATAAAGAGACATCGTGATGTGAAACATGCCGATGTATGTAAGTTCATTTGTACAACATGTGGAAAGAAATACTACGAAAGGGAAGCGTACATTGGGCATATGAACAAACACATAGGTTCGAAACCGTATTCATGTAAATGTGAAACATCATTTGGCTACAAGTCTTGCTTAAGGCGACACATGCAGACTTGCCAACAGCACAGTACCAAAAAGGAACACAAATGTGACACATGTAAGGTGTTCTTAATTCAAGGACTGTTCTGATGGATCATGTACAAGGGAAACGCGGAGACAAACTGTATACATGCCCGTGCGGGAAATCGTACTCGTGGAGGCCTTCCCTGACCCGCTATAAAAAGGCTTGTAAATCCGCCTAACTAACTATAAGCCAGTGCACTTTAAAGTTTGACCTGTCTTCCTTCAATACTTAAGAGCACTTTCATTGACACTGTTTGATATGTTCACTTCAATGTAACCATTAGTAATCAAGTGTACTTTTTTAGTTTCATTTAAGGGGAAATTGGTCAATATCGTGTTTGTTTTTAGATAGTTACCATACTGTTAAGTTAACACGTTCAGCTCTAAATATTCAAGCAAATATTCATACGGCATGAATTGTCATTAGCTAAATGTAATAATAATTCATCCAATTTAATTCATTTTTGTTTGGCACTAGTCAAATGCTTATTCTTTGGTAACGCATAGGCAAATAAATACATCCTGATCAAGCAGCTCCAAAAGGAGCTGCCTGATTTGGATATACTTTATTTGCAAAAGACGTATCAATGCGTCAATAGTGCTGATTGTGTTAAATGTTTTCTTTTATGAATTGCTTTATTTAAACTAGCGATGTTGAATCAGGTGATTCATGTGTTTCAAATCGTTTTTATTTTAATCAAGTATCATGGTTTACCATTTAATGTGTCCTTCTGACTAATAATATATCGATACTATACTATAAACAAACACATGTTCTATTTCTAAAATGCTATCGTTATAAACTTATTCATTTTTGGCCATTTGATGCGTTTTCAACGAAATTCATTTTGCGCGTTTGCAATATGACGTAGATACACGCGCGGAATTGATGACTTTATTTACAGCCGTGAGTTATAAGGATATATTTCATGGATATTTTTTTGCTTTCACTGCCTAGCACATTATAAATAAAATTATTCGTTATATGCTAGGTAATCAAATTCCAAAAGTATTCGTGAACTATATCCATATAGTTCATTGCTACAAATGACGTCATCAGTTTGGCGCGCAAAACAGGTTTTGTTGAAACCTGGGACGATTATGAAGAGGAAAAACTGTCGACAACAGACCTACTGAGGACCATCAGTCACATCAACGCACTGGGATCATCAACGGATGTGCACCATATGTTTGACGACGACGAATGAACTGATAAATGATATTAAATGAACTCTGTGTGACAGTGAATAGTGTGATAAGTTTTTTCATGTAGATCTACTTGTATGTTTAAAATCTGCATGTATTGTGCTAAATGTATGTATAACAAATTATGTAATTGTTAACAAAATGCAAATATTATATTAAATTTAAAATAGTGTTATGTGACAGACTGATATTATTGAAATGTTCCTTCACTGTTATATATTGCATGTTGTAAATTGTGTAAATGTATATATGTATAAAAATTAAATAAAAGAATAAAAACTGACTGACATTATTGAAATGTTTCTTCACTGTTATATATTGCATGTTGTAAAATTGTGTAAATGTATATATGTATGAATAAAAATTAAATAAAAGAGTTAAAAATACCATGAGTTTATTTTCTTTCATTCACAATTTGTAAAAAGTGCATTCCTTCAATGTAGTAAATTGAGTAAATCATTAACATAATTACTCAGTTACTAATTACGTCAATTACTGTAAAGAATTTAACAGGAATGTAGAATATAATTCACACGTTTGAAGTGAAGAATTCAATAGCATATTTAGGTCATTCAAAAGCAAGACTTCATTTGAGTAATATTTATTTGTATTTCTTTATGGCGTTTTTTTTAATCAATCAGTAATACAATTTTTAAAGATTTTGTACATGTATTTTTAGATAAAATAATAGTAAAATATTTAATTAAAGACTGAATTAATCTTAGAATCGCAAATTCATTAATATTTGTTTATGGTTTTGTTTTTAAATAAATCAGTACTACAATATTTTGCAAGACTTTGAACATTTGTTAATAGCATTAAACTAAATTGAAGATCTTCTATTAAATCAGTCTTTAAGTCAACTTTTATTATAACTATTTTTTTTAATAAATGCACCAAATCTTTAAAAAATTTAGTATTGATTTATTTAAATCGTTAATTTACTTTCATGTTCGTTACATTTTAAATTCAATCTACATATTTTGGTTTGGTACCTAAAATTATTCTTTTTTTAAAGGTCAGTGGTAGCTCAGTCATGCCCCTTAATTCTTTACTGTAGGCATTGCATTAATTTATCAATTAAAAATTACTCACCAGTTTGCAAATACCGAACTTGTTATTTACCGAAACCTCTAGTGCCCGTCGATACTATACCGTAGCCTTAAACATGTTGTAGTAAATGCACTGTAACACTCTCTGTAAGACGCCGTAACATTTTAATTCATCAAAATTTATCTCGTTACACTTACATGCAGTTAATTTTGAGACAGATCTTCAGTTGATAAAATTGATTCAATATTCTTTCTTGCTTACGTTTGTTTGCATTTTTTCTGTTTAATGTCAGACTTTGAATTATATTCCAATGATTTTATGAGTTGTATATACAGGTCTGTTTAACTTCCATTTTATCGATAACATAGAAATAAATTACATGGCAAGCTATGACAGAGGGTACTATTCAAAATTACCGTTATTTACCATTTATTTTAACAACGTCCCGTTTCGTCAACAAACTATGGAAAGACGCCGTAACCGTTGTAGTTATGACGCCGAATCGGGTATCTCTCATTGTAACGTAGTTCAGCGGGAGTGGTGATGTAAAGTAAATTTTTTGAATAAATATTTAAAACGTATGTCCAACATATTAAAACACCGAAATGTGCAAACGTTTTTATAACGGGCTTTGCAATATACACATATTGAAGATAGCTATTGCTTCCCTGAACAATAAAAGATGTGGTAATTAGATACAGATTAGTAAGTCCTTTTTAGCAGGAAAACCATTTTATGACATTGTTCGGTGAGTCAAAGGAGATGATTTCAAAACTGAACTTAAGTCAGATCTGATATGTCCTTATCCGCCGTGTTTTTTGATGTCGCCTCTTTTTTGCAGCATCATAGAATTTTGCCCTGTTATATATTTGCTTACATATACATGATATTTAACAATGTACTAATGAACTAACAACTCACATTTCTTCTTTAAGGTAGCATAGAGTGTTGTCTTTGCTATAGTGGGGCACGTTAACTAACCATTTAACCGGAAACAAGGCTACTGAGACGCATTCAAACAACCAATCATTTTACTTGTTTAAAACCTAATACGAAAGGATTTAAAACATTAGCCAGACGACCTCCATTAGAAGCTTCTTCCGCGATACCCATATTTTGAATACACTGTTCTTCCACCAGCACTTACCAACACCATAATGCCCGTTAAGCATCATGCCCTTAATCATAATATGTTCCATTTTTCCATTCATTAGTTTATTTTATTTTATTAGTAACCCCCTTGGTACACGGTTCACGTTTGAGAGTATGAGATCCGACCACCCCACCTTGTCTACACCTGAAAAGGCGTCATGGCATCTACCCAACCGTCCCAGATATCATCCTCCCTAGTCAAATGACTCTCTACACTGATCGGACATGCCACCCACCCTACTACAAACCTAGTTTTCTGTTGCTTAACCTCATTCATCAACCCTTAATGTTCAGAAAACATACACAGCTGTACCTGTGCTCCTTACTTCTTCTGTGTTCTGAAGACGTCCACCCTAACCCCGGCCCCGACTCATCGAGTAGTTCTTCCCTCTCAGGCTACAGCCATATATTGAACAACAACGGACCCAGCATCATGCATCTGAATATTCAGAGTCTTAGACCAAAGCTTGACAACCTAGAAGTCGAGGCACATCCATACGACGTACTCGTCCTTACGGAAACTTGGCTTAACACATCGATTCCTGACGATGATATCGATTTATTGTATTTTCAGAAACCATTGTGCTGTGATCGTATAAATCGTCTTGGCGGCGGTGTAGTTATATACGTTCAAGAAGGTATCAATGCAACCAAGCGATCAGATCTCTCTATACATGGCAAAGAATCTCTTTGGGTCGAGTTAACACAGGTAAACACAGATTATTGTTGGGATGCATAAACCGTCCTCCGGACGCAAACAATGACCACTGGACCGTACTAGAACATAACATCGATCAAGCTTTTACCATGTCTTACGATAATATCATCATCACTGGAGACTTTAATATGAACGTCCTCAGTCAAACCCCAAATAAAAGCATAAACCTTATGACATCATACAACGCTGAACAACTTATCTCCTCACCAACTCACATCACAGAACACTCTAGCTCACTTATCGATCTTATCTTTGTAAAAAAAACAAAAAATTACATACTATCCAGCTTTGTTGCAGACCCTTTCATTCCAAACTTAACTCGTTTTCACTGTCCAGTAGTGGTAATTCTTCAGTTTAATTAGCCCAGAACATCTCAATTCAAACGACGTATAAAGGTTTTCGACAGAGGAAACTATGATGATTACAGAGCCGGCCTACGGACGACGGACTGGAACAGCCTTCTCGACAACGACGACCTAAATGATATTACCGAGAAAATAACAGACACAATCATATCAATAGAATCCCAAAATATCCCAAACAAGATAATCACAGTAACACCCCATGACAACCCATGGATGTCAAACCTGATTAGAACTCTTATAAAAAAGGCAAAAACTTTATAAACAAAAGCAACAAAGTCAAATACGCCAGATGCATGGTCGAAGTTTAAACACGCACGAAATTTAGTCACTAAACATAAACGTCAGGCAAAACAAAACTAAAACAATTCATTAATTGAGAAATTTAATCAACCTAACACATCTCCTAAAACATGGTTTAAAACAGCTAAACAACTTACAAACAAAACACAATCGAAAACAATACCAACAATATACGACACAATCACGAGGCGACTACTGACAATGACAAAGTTGATCTTCTCAACAATTACTTTCCCTCTCAGTAAACTGTCGACGACCGGGATCACTATCCTCCACCAAAAAATCGTGTTCCGGAATCCTCTCTGAGAAGCATTACCATTACGCCCCAAGACGTTCAAGACGCATTTTGTCTTCTTGACCCAAGCAAGGCATGTGGCCCAGACATAGTCAGTCCTAGGCTTCTAAAAGAAGGCATACACAAACTTTCTATACCCCTCTCAGCATTTTTCAATAAACTAATGCAGAATTCGTATTTCCCTGATTCTTTGAAGCTTGCTAACGTTGCGCCCATCTTCAAAGAATTAGATCCTTCTAAACCCTCAAACTAGCGCCCTATTTCCCTACTTAGTTGCCTCGGTAAACTAATGGAGCGCTGCATACAAAACTACATATTTAATTACCTAACGACAAATAATATAATTACCACTTTCCAATCTGGCTTTATCAAAGGCGACTAAACCATTAATCAACTTACATGTCTTTACAACGACATATGTCAGGCGATGGACGAGGGCATGGAAGTGCGTGCTGTATTATTCGATATTTCAAAAGCTTTCGACCAAGTCTGGCATCGTTGTCTCATCACAAAACTGTCGTCTTTTTTAATATGTGACTCTCTTCCTAAGTGGATTATGTCTTACCTGTCAACTCGTAAACAAAGCGTTGTGTATGCAAATTCTACATCATCCTGGCGCAGGCGTCCTTCAAGGCTCCACCCTTGGCCCCTTATTCTTCCTCGCCTATATTAACGATATCGTTTCTGCTGTCAACTCAAACACCCGGCTTTTTGCCGACGACACCAGTCTCTACATTATTGTAGAAGATCCGATAACTGCATCAACCACGTTAAACAACGACCTTGCATCCATACATTCGTGGTCCCAGTCTTGGCTTTTATCGTTTAACCCTTAGAAAACTGAATCTATTATTTTCAGCAGGAAAACGTGTAAACCACAACACCCATTTTTAATAATGAATTCTCTAAATATTGAAGAAGTTGACAACCACAAGCACCTGGATCTTACTCTTTCCTCTGACGCAAAATGGAACATATCTCAATTACTCTGACAAAAGCTTGGCGACTTATCGGTATTTTCAGGTCGCTTAAATTCTTCATAAACCGCTCCTGTTTCGAAAAAAAAAAGTATTTTTCACTTATTTGCCCTACACTTGAATACTCTGATGTTGTCTGGGACAACTGTAGCGAATACCTAAAGCAAGAACTGTTCTAGTTGAAGCTGCCCGTATATGTACAGGAGCAACATAACATTGCAACATCCAAGAGCTACTGAACGACATCAAATGGGATACACTCTCGGAAAGAAGGAAAACAACATCGCCTACTTCTATTTCACTTCTATTTTACAAAATGGCACATGGATTCTCACCACCTTACATGTCAAATCTAATTCTACATATTAATCAAACCCAATCAGACGGATACAACTTACGACAGATTCGACATGCTAGAGCACGCACGCAAGCATATAGTTTATCTCTCTTACCCAAAACAATACGTGAGTGCAATCAACTGCACATAACAATACAAAATTCACCAGACGAACAATCATTCAAAAACTAATAAAGCTAAAAAGAAATCCTCACCTCTTTTTACTGCGGTTCCCGAACTGGACAAATCCTACACACACGTCTTCGACTCGACTGTAGCGGTTTGAACCACGATCTATACAGAAGGTCTCTAGTAAACTCTCCTTTGGATCTTCAGAAACAATCGAACACTTTCTCTTAAGATGTCCACCGTATACAAACCTCAGAAATCACTGCTTTGCCGATATACTGTGCCCTATTACAACAAATAATCTCTTAAAAGGCTTTGATAGATTCTCTCTTGCAGAAAACGGATTTCTGTTCCGCGCTGTACAGCGATATATCATAGCAACGAAACGTTTTGCGACATACGTGTAATCGGCTCTCTACTGCTCTACAAAAGACCGTGTACCAAGTTTACATATAAAGTAACATTTTTTCTTGCTTGTTTTTTTGTTTTCCTTTTTTAAATACTTCTCTTAGATAGTGTCTTCTCCTACCCTTTTCACATGTAATCTTAACACTTACAGTTCGACTTCAGACCACAATGATTATAGTGGCTACTCCATACACACGGAGAGGAATTTATATAAGTGTCACATCGACCTTGTTTTCCAATCAAAAGCACATTTAATTTTGGTATCTGTATATTTCGAATAATATTTACATGTGTACATGTTTACATTCACTATTTGCTTGAAATAAAGTTTAAACAAAGTGAGATGTGGAAAAAAAACTGTGTGTTCATACCTCAGTAAATCGGTCAGCAACCGGTTTCCGCTTCGTTGGTTCCCATTTTGGCTCTGTATTATTCCAGCGACTGTTTATTTGCGCGCGCTCGATTTCGAGCCGGGAATCACAGAAAGGATCGTTGTCTTATATGAACGACAAGTGTGTAGGGTCACACTCTGACACACGAACAAGCACTACAACGTTATATCAAGGTGCCTGTAGAAACGAGCGAAAATAGTGTGATCTGGTATTTACAAGCGTTTTGCGAGGTAACCGTACCGAAGTCTAGGGAAAAGTCCCTCGCTATGTTTTGGTACCTCGAAGTGTGGCTGTGAACTTCAATGAAGTACCTCGATGTGTAAGATAAACCAACGCGCGCACACACACACGCACACACACACACGCACGCACGCACGAACACACACACACACACGCACGCACGCACACACACACACACACACACACAGACACACAAGCGCGTGCACGCACACACATACTCACATATTTTCATTGGTAGTTCGATGGTTTTTCGATTAAACATATATTGGTTAACATTAAGGTACCATTTAAAAATGCGATAATTGGTATTTTGGTTGCAAATTATGTTGGCATGCTTTAGTTAATCGTCCTAGTTATGTCATTTAGTGCACACTTTTTAACACGGGTTGTTGTTTTTAAGGTAAAGATTGAAGCATTTAAGATGGCAATGATCATGTGTACATGATTTTTCGAAACTCCAGACGATACATAACAATCCCCTTGACATCTACAACTATCTTGGCAAGTATCTTGTAACAATATAATTCGTTTTGTGCTTTAAATAACAGACATAGGCTGAATAGTACTCAAAAACTATTGTTCGTTGTATTGACTGAAAATCGGCATTTTACTGTCTTCAAAAATCGCATATTTAAATTATTCTTAAAACATGAAGCAACTTAAATCAAAATTTTGCAAACGATATATGGTATTGTCAAAAAACTTATAACAAATACCTTATCAAGCACAGTAAGTATCAGACATATATTATCCATAAGTATTGCAGATAACACCTACGATACTAACGCCCGCAGGCCTCTCGCAAGGGAAATGTCAATGTCATAAGAATTGCAATTCCAAAGAATGTCGCATTTCGTTCTGAGACCAAAATATGTGACATTCCTATTCGTGTTTTTGTAAAGAATAGACCGTCAAGTTTCTTTCTTGTTCGAATTAGATCCGATAAGACCTCCAAAGTCAAATAATACAACTAAAACGAACAATTACGAAGTTTATATTTTGTTTAATTTACATAATTTTGAATCCGTTACAGATATTATATCCTTTTAATACATTAGAATCATTCTTAAGACGAGTATATTCGACCATAAGAATTTTCTTTCAAAGCATATACCAATCAAATGAATTAAATAAAAATACTCAACAAAATAACGCTCACAAATAATTGCTTACGGAGCACCCAATGCATGCTAACAACAATTTACCGCTCTACCCCTTTTAATAAGAGTATGACTTATCACATCAAACTAAATTTAGGAATTGTGATGTAATACTCTTGTAGACTTCAACAAAGAGTGCAAAGCATATTTTCAAAAAGCACATTTTAATATAACATCACATCGCTAAGTTGAACATGACTTTCATTGTTTCATTTATTTTTGAAACAGATTAACTTTTGAGAAAGACACAATAAATAACTAACACAATGAAAGTTGATCAAAAACTTTAGAAACACAATATAATACAATATTTGTTTTATGAAAACATCAAGGTCATCATACCAATCACATATTGAGTAATCAATGTGCATATTTAGATGCAACATTCTAGTTAATACGATTAAACGTGACATCTGTAAAAATAGAGCCTTTCCTTTTTAAAATCTATGACTGAGTACTTAACAGCATTTTTTAAAGAATAAATGTCTTAGCATATGTGGGATATACTAACGATTGGTGTTAAAACTGTAATTACAAAAATTAATTTTAAAAACGTTTATGAGCGTAAAAGAAATAATACACGCGTACGTATTAATGATGTAAACATTACAAATAACAGATGTATGTTAGCATGGTCTTGTCAAGTCTATTCGTTCCCTTCTTCCTTTTGCACAGTAATCCACGTGTCTGTTAGGATTTCACTTCAGGTTGCTTATGGCACGGCTGTGGTCATGTACGTTTAAATGTCTCAAGGAGTGCAAATACAGGGTGCATGATATACGGGGTTTCGCGGGGTTTACACACGTGCTGGACAGAATGTAAAATTACCGTTAAGAACTTTATTTTTTGCGAATATCTCAAGTTATTGAAATACATTTGCAACCATCTGTGTTCCATAAAAAACAGTTGTTCTATCAGTTTGTACCGATATCTTAAGGTATAATAATAACTCATCGAATACGTCTGAAATCGGTGACAAAATTTCACGTTGCGTGAAGCATTACCGCGTTCAATGAGTGAAGTAGATACCGATTCTTTTAACAAGAACACAGGCTTATTAAATAAAGTAATTGTGATGTAATACACATTGCCATAAGCAGCATAAAAATATGTCTTTTATGCATTAGCTGAAATTCTCAAGAACAATTGTTGTAAAATGTTATTTGGAAAACAAAGCACCGCGTACCGGCGTGTTTACATCAATTAACGTTAAATTGGGAAACCCACTCATTTATTTGATCCTTCACCCTAAAATAACCACAACGAATCAAATTATCCAAACAGACAGTATTAGAGCTATGACATGTTATACTGCTGAACAGATTAAAATGACGTTTAACCCCGAATGAAAATTGCCATCGAGGAATCAATTGCAACGATGATCGCAAAAAGTCAATAAATGCGAGTTGTATATGTGATAAGCATAAATAAATAAAACGATTTGTTTTTCTAAATAAATGAAGAAACGTTTGCAGTACGCACGGCTAGTTATATGTTAATATTACAAGTTAACATTAATACGTTGAACACCTTTTTTTACAAGAACAAGTCTGTCATGTTTTAATAATTGTGAGACCGGCAATAATAGGAATTATTTAATACTGTTCAAAGTTTCACATTAAACAACACAAAAATATAATGATGTTACCATTATATCTTTAGCGGTTAGATTTTAAAAAGATTAAACGATAGTATAAACATTAAAAAAGTATTTGTTTACTGCAATAAGTTATTTTTATGAATAAATAATCAAACTAAATATTAACTTAGTGCCAATGTATCACAAATGTCGATTTTAGTGACAAAATGATAAAAGAAATAACCCCGCTGTTTGCCAAGGATTTTATCATTCGTTTAAATTATCCTGTCCTGATCGCTGTCCGGTTAGCACTGGGGTCGGTACACGCGCATGTCATAAAGGCGACTCGGGTTTAAACCACATTACTGGGAGTACGTGATTTTGGTTGGTGGTCACTGTATCGTACAGGTGACGTTTCCTCCGGAAACTACGGCTGTCTCCGACAACACAAGACAACGCCAAAACTGAAAAACGTTAAGTAAAAACTGAGAGGCTTGAAAAGTTAAGTTATATATTAAATATTGGTTTTACCTTTCGTGAGTCTAGTAACGTAATAAGATATGATTGCTCGTGCACTCTCAGGCCCCTAACATCATGCGCGACTGGACCTCATCAACTTCTAAACGGGCCGTGCTCTGAAAAAGGTGTTAAATGCATGTGCATTAAGTGTCGTCCCAGACATTGCATTAAGTGTCGTCCCAGACATTGCAGTCCGCACAGGCTAAACAGGGACGACACTTTCCGCTTTTCTGATATTTTTCGTTTCAAGAAAGTCTCTTCTCAGCAAAAATTAAGTTTAGGCGTAAAGTGTCGTCCCTTATCAGCATGTGTGGACACAGGCTAATCTGGGACGACATTTAACGCACATGCATAAACGCCCCATTTTACAGAGCACATCCCAAATTCATGAACACGCTCTGATTTCACAATTATAGACTCAGTGTGCAAAAATCGCCTTACTGGAAGTTCTGCGCTACATGAACAATTTAGAATACAAATGGAATGTAAGAAATAATAACATTATTTTACCTTTCCCAGCCGAGATGAGGCGAACGAATGACAAATTTGATGGTTAACCGCAACGCAATTCCTCGTACTTCGAAATTGTTTACATATATGAAGATATCATCTACCTGAAGCCACTGTAGCCTGTTACAAATGCCATGCAGACCTTCGTTATGTTTTATATCGTGATCAATAATGTACGTATGGTGTACGCGCAGCTTTAAATATATTTTAATTAAATCCAATAGTTTAAAATAACAGTCAAAGTAGAAATGAAAAAGTGCATTACGTTTAGTTAATACATCAGTTTATCGCTTCTGATTTAAATTTAATTTGAACAATCTGCAATTCACATCTGCAACAACGACATAAATAAGTCTGTGGTTAACAAATAATGATAGGTGGCATGGTGTACATAGTTTATAGCGCGAGATTTATTCCGGTTGATTAATGATTTATTTATGGCCCTTACTGTGCGACCTTCGAATAATCCTTTATTGTTTTGTCCATATAATGATTATGACGTACCTTGAATATTTTTTTTTCCATTAAGTTTGATGCAGGGTTAGTTCTAATCAAACAAAGCGGGGAAAAAAGCAAAACACATGCTTGTTTTGTTTGTTTGTGTGTGTGTGTGTGTGTGTGTGTGTGAGTTGCCTTGCCTGTGTTCGTCCGTTTTTCAATCATATCAATGTATCCAATTTAATAACGCACCCTTCCGGATAAGCTGAAGTTGCATCACTAAGTGCACCACGTATGCCTGACCTCAAACGCTCCATTGGTCTTTGTCGGCTCGGGTACTACCTTGTTATACCCCGGGTACTCTTAAGTATACTTACATGTACCCCGGGTACGGTTAATATACTTAAACGTACCTGGTCGATATAAGACTGTACCGAAGTTGTATTCCCGCCCAAAATCCGATGTCGTAAAACTTGCTACAGATTGCCGTAAAACGATATTGTTGATCTTTAACAAAATTCTCTTTTAAATGAAACTGCATCAACATGCTTTTTGAGTATGAGTTTCGATAATATAAGGGCCATTTAACAGAAAATTGACATAAATGTGAACACGATTCGTTTGAAAAAGTAGCCGACAACGACCGATTTAGCGTTAACATTCCCGGGTACGTTATAGTATGATTACCGTTCCGGGGTACATGTAAGTATTCTTAAGAGTACCCGTGGTACATGTAAGTAGTACCCGAGCCGACAATGACCAATGGAGCGCCAGAAACTAATAACATAAGCCTGTAACTAATAAAAATAGAGTCAAGATATAATTATATGAACAGCAAAACTTCATACTTCGGAAATCGCATGCTGGTGGCAAATTAAGCTGAAATTTTATATTTTTATTGTTTATAGACTTTTCTTTGCAAATGATCATACGACACACGGACGTTCGGTCTTGCTTTCAAGATACACAATAACACGAATGATAATCTGAATCGAAATATCGTTTATAATGCACCGTATAAATTCTTATGAGATATAATGTCATATACTTGCCATGCAAAGGTATGGGATCATGATGCAAGGAAAATCGTTCCATTATCTGACAACACACCGGTGGCGTTCTTAAAATGCACGACTACGTTACGAAACTTCATTTATGTATCACTTTAAATGTTATGTAATAAATGCTAAACGGCGGGTAGAATGCAAACAAGTAATACAAGTAGTATTTAGTTTCTAATTATACTTCATGTAATTATATTATTCCTAATGTTCGAAGGAAAGACGAGTATCTTTTTAAAATGTGCCATTTACGGGCAAATTAAAAAAATTCTGTAACAGATGAAAGTAACGAACTGTGTTATATTTGTATTATGCGGAAACCACACACTTTTTCAAACACGTGTTAATAGATTATCGAATTTTCGAATAAATAAATATATTTACAAACAAAAACGTTTATAGTTGGAATACTCATAATATTTTATTTAGCGAAGAAGCACCGCACTGTGGATCGGGTTCGGTTAATATAAAATCAAATGCTTTTTCGCTACCTTTACTCCACGTAGGCCTTATGACCTAAAAAGTGTTTACAAACCACGTTTTTGTTTAATTCTCGATAAAAAAGCACTACAAACTCGATATAATTTTTGCGATTTCTATTGATGAGTCACAATTAACCAACATACTTTTGTTGTTTGGATATGATGCATACAATCTTGTTTTGTAACTAAAATAGTTCTTTCAAATTTACCTTTGCCAAACTGATTTCCATGAAATAGACATCACTAATTTTATTTGTTGCTAATCCACAAACAACCCACGTACTTTTCTACCACATACAATCACGATCTTGCGATTGCTATACCTTAACAGATGATATACGATACTCATTAGATTTTTATTTCAATGTCCTGGAACATAACATACGGCTGCACCGTCTGTTTTCCTATAATATATTTCATCTAATTGTCCGCATGTGATAAATGTATTTGAGCAAATTTTGTTTTATCTCATTTCACTATAAAAGCCGTTATTGTTAAGCAAGTCGGTAACGTAATTATCACTGCAAATACAGAAAATGTTGTAAAAGAATGTGTGAGTTTAAGTTGTTTCAACGTTGTGTCTTGAGGATTTCGGTCATATAATACAAGTAAGCGATTATTCAATGAAACACTTAAATGCGATGTTTTAACTGAACATTTTTCATTGTAGTTTTTTTACTCATATAGTATATTTAATATAAATATGAAAATAAAAATATTATTTAAAAGTACGGGAAATATCCAGTCAATGTGCATTCGTCCGAGCGTTTGTGTGTGCATGTTTCAGTCCAAGTCTGTCCGGTCTGTAATTTCATGTACTATTATAAGTTTTATATGGATATTTGAGAAAAGAATGTATTATATTAGTTTCACGTACTATTATTATATAAAGCTTGCTCATATTCATGCACATGTAATTTTTTAGCCATTTTAAAGCCATTCTTTTATTGTTTTCACAGTACTGATAATTGAATATAAGCAAAAAACGGATATTACAGGCCGGATAAAGGCGACTGAGGTCGGCATATTGCCAAGTATTTTCGTATTGAACGCAGTCATGAGCATGACGAAACAATCACACGACATACACTTCAACAAAATAATTGTAGATTACCGCATTGGTAAGTCATTGCAAAGATAACATTTAGAGTTTTAAAGCGGTGTAAGGGCGCTCACACTTTGTAAGGATTAATTAACAATTCAGCATGCATCACAATTCAACTCAAAAGCCGATTAAACAGAATTTATTTCAATTTTATTTCCGTTAAACTACTGAAAGGTCGATTGTCAATCAGAGAAGCTGAGACAATTTATATCAATCAGAAAAAGTATTAACTACATCTCGTATTGAATATACTTCCTTTAAAACACGGCACCGTGTAAGATAACCCCATTATCGTCATACCCTTTCATGAACAAGCTACGGTTACTGTTTATAAAAATCAAACCAGGCTTTCACTTTTTAATATTTTGTAAACAACTTCAACATAACATATTGACGAACTTATCTAAAATCGAATTCCTATGTATTGAATTAAGGATCTTCTAGGTACCACTTTGAAACTAAAGCATGATTTTCCAAAAGGTAGGTAGGGCCAAATCAATTAGTATATGTTGAGCATTTACACAAACGTATCATACACTTCATTGTATAATTATCTCAGTTATATAAACACACTTAACACACGTTAATTAAAGTATATAGCCCATCGGATTAAAAAAAGTGTATTGTTCTGTGAAAACTGGGCTTAATGCATGTGCGTGGCTTATCAAAGACGACCCTTTCCGCTTTTACGGTATTTTTAGTTTCAAGGAAGTTCCTCCTTAGCGAAAATCAAGTTTAGGCAGAAAGTGTCGTCCCTGAATAGCCTGTGCGCACTGTACAGGCTAATCTGGGACGACACTTACGCACATGCATTAAGCCCAGTTATCTCAGAACACGACTCAATGGGATCCAATTAAATATGCTTACTAATATTTATCATACTAATTGGCGTTATTTAACTAACACTTAAGATTTATTTAAACGTTGTATACGTTAAGTCATTGCTATTTCACTGCTAATGCATGAAGGACAGTAGAGTCTGATGTTAAACATCTTTGCTCAGATTAAATTAAACTTTTTTTTTTAAATATTCGAGTTCCAAATTGACAAATGGCGTTCATATAGGATCTATTTCATCGATTCATATCTTGTCAGCCTTCCAACGCATATACATTTGTTTCGGTTGAAAATCTCAGTGTATGGATAGATCTATACACGAAAAGAAACTTACTTATACAAATTGCGACCATGACATATGTTTCGTAAATAACGCATACACGCACACCATGAATGCGCTTTCTTTGCATCAATATGAAGTATTACACAATCAAAACATATGTTGCGCAAACACATTTATGATAAAGGCTCGTTATCGAACATACCTGATTGAAAGAAATTCTAGGTTGTATTTTGTTTTCGTGGTGAATATGCTGAAATATCGTTATTGTAATCTAAAGACCTTATCATTGCAGTATTTTGATCTCAAGCAGGAAAAGCATGCGGTTACAACGAATCCAAGCCTTGTTACAGGTCATCTATGGCTTTAGGATCATTGTATCAAGAAAGGGTCCAGACTTTCCAGCAAGCCTAAATGACTGGTGTCCATATAGTTCCTTCTGTGAACATGACGGAAATGCCATCAACGTTTCTAATGGGTATGAAACCTGTTGTCGGTCGTGTTCATGCGAATATGACTGTGGTCGAAAAAGGAACTGCTGTCTTTACGAGGACGATCATTTCAGAATAGAAGAAAAGGGTGAGACCTCCTGTGTTGCGCCTGTCAATATAATTAATCCTTCAAGGATACCTATCGGGCGATATTTTATGATAGACAAATGTCCGGGAGCCATGGATACGTGTCGCAGCATTAAAGCAGCTGCGTGGGGAAATCTATATCCACACTTTTCCTACAACACGGGCTTTATTTATTACAACCAGTATTGTGCCCGCTGCCATAATGAAAGTAACGTCGTTTCGTGGGATCTAGCTGTAAATTGTCCACCATTTGATAATGAACAGCCAAGCCAAGGTTCATATTCGCATGAACTTGAGGAAGTTCTGGCTGGTCGAAACAGTCCATGTACCCTTAGTTTTCGTGTGCCCGAAGATATTGATCTGTCATCTGAATTTTGCAGCTTGAAAGTAATTAAGGAATGCAGACCTCTGGATCATTCAAACAAAACTGATACATTCCTAGAACTTGAAGCACAGTGTCAGCAATTTAATGCAACATTTTCCCCTTCTTCTTACCAATCTCAGACTGTTTTTCGAAACGTTTACTGTTTTCTTTGTAACAAAGATCAAAGTTATCAAACTACGAACATTGATCATGTATGTCTTTCGAATACTTACGACGGGTTATACCGCGTTCAACCTGGAAATCTCATAATACTCCTCGGATCATTTTACACTGATTATTCAGTGACCCAAAAGAAGGTGGATGAAATGGTATGTCATCAAATAATGAAGGTGAGAGATAAACGTGTTTCTTTGTTTTTCTTTCTTAAAAAGGCCTTTTCACAGATTTTGGCATGTAATGAAGTTTGTCATTAAATGCTTTATAAATGTAAACATTTGATTTAAAAAGCTCCAGTACAAAAATCAAGAATAAAATTTTAAAAAGAAAAAAAGTAACCATTATTAAGGCTCGAACCACTGACCCCTGGAGTCCTGGAGTAAAAGTCTACCACTTAGACCATTCGGTCATCCATGCTAACAAAATATAACGACAACAACAGAACTCTCCAAATTATTTAATCGTTTCGCGTTGCAACGCTTAATAATTTTCAGGTTTTAAAATCGTCAAAAGATGCATATAATGGCTACTTTATATGGTTAATGTTCAGTATTACTGTTTCCTCACAAATATCATAACTAAAACGAAAATTTGGGAATCTGAAACAACTTTTTTAATGTTGTCAATTTACCAAAACGTGAAAAGGCCCCTTTGACGCTTTGTTAATAGATTGTCAAAGCAGTTTAGCCATGTCGTTAGGTCATTTAAATATGAGTGTGTTGCTAGATTTTGAGTTGTGATATTCTTTATTATATAAAAGGAGTTACTTAAAAAATCGATTATTTTTTGTAAGTGATAGTCCGGACGAAAGAAATATAACATAATATATATCGCATTTTCATTTTAATGGTTGTATGAACTCTTATATTCGTTCTGTAAATGATTTATTTAAATACTATATAATCAAGATATTAAATTCCTAACAATAGTGTTCACGAAAGTTTGCTGAAGTCACTTTTTTACAGGATGATTGTCGCCCACTTTTGTGTCCCGAAGGTCAGCTGAGATTTAACAACCAATGTGTTTTACCGTCTATTTTCGTTGGAGATACATGGTCAGTTCTGATTAAACTACAACTTATTGACAGCGGACTTTCTAGCGAGGTATTTGGCACATGGAAAAATTTTAAAGAACAAGATCTATCGCGACACGAATTGAACGAGTGGACACTTGAGTTGTTCAAAGTAGTGAGCAATGTGAGCTCAGTCGGTATCAAATATTTCGTCGCACGTTTGTACAAATATTCACATGAGAAAAACCTTAACCGTATTCTTCAATCTATACAGCAAGCTTCAGAAAAACACTGGCAGCTGCATCTCGGAAATATATCGATAAATCTCATACCATTCTTTAATGACTTCATAACAGTCAGTGGTCAATACGAAAACGAGATGTTTTTCTCAGTAATGAGTCCGGAAAAAGAAAACGCATCTATATATGAAACGATGATTAAATTGTTTGGTCTGCGAAGAGTACACTACCCATCTCACATTTTAACAAAATTATATGTTTGTAATCAGGTCGATCTTTTCGACGTGGAATACGACGACTTCAATTACCAAGTTCATTTGAAAAGTGTTAATGCAACTCTCGGGAATGGCAAATTTCGGCGCCTAAAAAATAGCAATGGACAGGACGTTCTCCGAGTGTGCTATGAGGACGCAGGATACGAACGGATGAACAAAAGCATCGCACATCGAGTAATTGCTAACGCATTTAGTTTTTTTGTAACTTTTGGGAGCCTAATTATGCGTGTTAAATATGTGATTTAAGTGTATTGCCACAATCGGCAACTTATTGCCATATAGTTTCATAGTCAACCATCAAGTATGTTAAGAAGGACATACGAAAACAATTGTGTTTCATTTTCATTCGGTAAGTTACAACAGAACAATAGCGGCTTTCCAAGCTCTATGTGGCCATGTACAGAACGCGATATTTAAGGAGTAACATAACCATCGTTCTGAAAGGAATGTACGGAACAGAACACGTTATCTGTCCATGTTATTGCTACACGAACACGCATACCATCTGTGGGGTATGGGCTGCACTATTTTACTTAGAGGCCATGCGATATTTTCGATTTCTTGCTGAAAATATTTAAATACATAACCAAAATGTGTTCGAATTTGTTGGAATGAAACAACGACATGTTGACCCATTAAATAAGCAATTACACACCCGATCATTGTTTATTTAATAAAACGATTTACCAGAAATTTTGAAACAATGTAAAGTAAACATAAACCGATATAATATTCTGTTTAAAGAGACCTGAAACAGTTTTGTAATTTTGTACCCGTAGTCGGATATATATATAGAGTTTCTATGTAATATATATCAGTATTAATTTTAGTATTGTTTTTTTTTATAATCAATATATCAAGAAATGGTAACTCAAGTGCGCTTGTTTGCATTGTAAACTTGATATCCGAATGTAAGTTGTTAAGAATAGTATAAAAGCTTAGAAGTTCATGGGGGAATTTTATCCAGAAAATAAAGCAATAGTCTATAAATCTTTTCCAATATTTTTTTATAAAAGAACGAAATTCAACATTATAAATTGATCCAATGTGTGCATATAATTTTTGTTCTAAAAATTCCATCACCAATGTAGCGTATGTTGGCGCGAATTTAGTACCAATTGCAGTTCCTTTAGATTGGTTGTAGTACTTGTCATCAAAATTGAAGTTATTATTTTCAAGTATTATTTTAATGCTTTCTTTTATAAACCTTTGTAAACACCTATCATTAACCAAATCGGGCTATTTTTGAAGCCAATAATCAATAGCTTCTAAACCAAGAGTATGCGGTATATTAGAATATACATTAATTACATCAAATGATACTAATGTACTTGACTGTGGAACTTGTGAAGGTATATGTTTTGGGAAATCTATGTTATTTGTTATATTGCTATTGACATATTTTACAAACGGTTTTAACAAGATGTCGAATGAAGAACTTAAACAACTTGTTTCACAGTTTGTTCCAGCGACTATCGGGAAAAGGCTTAAATCGTCTGGATCCATTAACTCGATATATTCTGAATTACTATTTTTAATTGCATCCTGAATGATTTTACTTTTATGAATTTTTGGAAGACCATAAAATAGACTTTTTTTCCATTCGAATTTTAATAAGAAATCATATTCCTCTTTAGTGAGTTTATTATTTCCCTTTAGAAAGTTGCGTATTTTTGAAAGTGTTATTTGACTACCATTATCAGGGATTTGTTTATAATATTCAAAGTCATTTAGCATTGTTAACAATTTTCTTTTATAAAAGTCTTTATTCATTATAACAATTTCGCCCCCCTTATCTGCTTCCTTAATAGTTATGGATTTGTCTTCTGCTAATGAATCTATAGCTTTTCTTTCTTTTAATGGTATGTTATTTTTAGTGTTATTTTCCATTTGAGAATGTTGAAGGCAAAGTGTTCGAGTAACATTTATATATTGGTCCAGTCTGTTATTTCTATGTTAAGGTGGATAAAAAGACGTTTGGTTTTTTACAATAGAATTGTTTGTATTATTATGATCACTATTATTAAAAAACTCTTTAAGTCTAAGTGATCTATGAAAATCATCTACATCTTTAATTTGACCATAAGAATCATTTTTATATTTAGGTGTTGGTGCAATTAAAAACCCATCAATAAGACATCAATTTCAGTCTGAGTTCATGTTCTTTTTGAAAAATTGAAATTTTTTGTAAATAATTTTGAATTTTCAGCTAGGTTACCTTAAGTTTCTATGTCGGACTGCTCCACTCCGTGCCTTCTTCTAAAAAATCAATGTTAATTTCGTTTGGTTCGTCGTCGTTGTTTTGGAATATGTTGTCGCTCGTATTGTTGTTGTTTCTGTAGTTTCTTCTGTACGGAGACCTTGTGTTTCCTCTAAAATTGCGTCTGTTTGAAGTGTAATTGTTTCTTTGGAACTTGTTGTGTAATTCGTTGTCAGTTTTATTAATTTTCAAAAGAACTTCTCTAACAACACTTTCCACATCTCTATTTGGTAAATAGCTCGTTTGATTTCGTTGAAACTTTCTGCTTTGCGAATGTTGTTTATTGTTGTTGTTTTTTGACAATATTTCAGCTAGGTTAGCCAAAGAACAATATTTTATACATGTATTTAAACCCCAATTAAATTTCATTTGAATATTAATTGACGTCATGACGTCATAATTGATATGACATTATCTCCATGACATGTTTACGTTTTAATATTATGTATTATGCCCTGATGAGTTGTGCGAAACGCGTTGGCTATATCGATATAAAATAAAAATCCCAGACACATGTTTTTAATTTTATTATATAATATTCACAATCTGGATGATAACATTTTACTTATATAACTATATATTTAAATATAAAAATATATGAGCCATGTCGTCAAAAAACCTGTATTTGTGACAAAATTTCACATTTTTCGTTTTCTATAGATTAATAAACACTGTTCTGCGCTTGTTATTATGGTACCAAATTTAAAGATATAGCCCCATTACTTACTGAAAACCTTTTATTATGGTAACAGAACTGCAGAGGTGTTTTGACGTTAACAACGTTTTCAAGTAAACCGTATTCAGATGTATTTTACATCAAAATCCACACTTATGAACAAGACATGAAATTAAATTTAAGAACACATTTACTTTGTTAAAAAAAATGTTATCAGATATATATTCGTTCTAAAAATAGTTGTGATCAACGTTAAACAGTAATCTAACATGCGTTGCTTAGCAACAAAGTCTAGTTATATTTACATCGAACAGCAAACCATACAGTTTAAATCATTTATTTCTAAACCAATTTTACATATTTTCAAAACATATCATTTAGTTTTTCATAGGAATACACACATCATGTTCAAAACAAACACTAACGACTACACCATCAATACAAACACCAACAATGGCCAATAAAAATAATGTCATGTGTTCAAATGCTAGATTTTAATTTCCTAAAAGTGCTTTCCCTAACAATTAAAAGTCGAGTAATCTTTAATTATATCTACTTTTTACACTTATCTATTTTCTTATTATTATTCTTAGCATGCTCACAATTTATTTATTATACAACTTATATTGTATGTAGAATTCTTCGTTTGAAATGATTTCCATAGAAACAAGCAGAGGGCATACACATATTTCATTCGATATGAAAAAGTGTTATTTAAATGTGTTATAAATAAACCAATGTATTCAAACAGACATTTAAGGATATTCAAAAAGTTCTGGTGAATAAGTTTGAAGTTATTTGTCATTTGCCTGTAAATGTTGACATTATAATGTGTGTAATCTTTCGACGTAGATGCCATAGATGTGAAAACATTACTATAGTTATCTTTCTGGGCAAGGGCAAGTAGCATCATTGTTAGCATCTATGAGATATAACCTGACAACTTTGTACAATAAATCCTGTCTGTTTCGGCTGAGTCTTATAGCATCTGCAATCTGCGGTCGTTGGTATGGCATTTAAACGCCATCCATAGCCACAGTAACCTTGACCTCTGGACATCCGACTCCCGTGCGCATTGTGACCACACTTAGCTCTTCCGTCGTGACAATGAATTGTCCAGTTTCAACTTCATTGAAACGTATTATGTCAATTATTCAAACATTTATCTAAGATAATCGATACGTGTTTCTATACGGGAAATTACAGAGTTTTTGCACTCAGTCATTGAATAAAAGGAGACAATGTAAAAAAACACACGTTTTTACGCCTTGTTATGTGTTACATATATATATTAGCCGTGTCGCGACAAAACCTGTATTCGTGACATCAGTAACAAATCGTTTCGTGGACACTGGTGTGTAACGCTGGAAACGTATCATGCTAGTAATATTTCCATATTCCTTTTTAATTAATAACGTTTGTTTGTTTATGTGCTTTGGGTACTTAATTTTTAAGTGTACTAGAACATATCCACAACTAAGTACGCATCTTTGCTAAAATTCATATAAAACAATGTCAATTAATAATGACGATATTTTCTTTAAATTTTGCATTATGTTTAACCATGCGATTCCGTTGGTTATTTCCTCACTTTTATAAATATCCTGCACATTACTTTGCCCGACAAATGGCATACATACGCCGGAAGAATGTATATAATTGTAAACACAAGATAAGAATTGATGCAAATCATCAAAGGGTGTCAGGAATTTCAGTGAAAAAGGCACTCAATGAAGTTACATGGAACGATTTTTTGTCTACTGTAAATATTAATATATTGGCCGATTATATTAAACAAAATAGAAAAAGATACTGGTCAAACCATTATTTATAATTTTGTGTTATAACCCCTAAATACCCATTATTAATGATGTTGTGTTATAACCCCCAAATAACCATTATCTATGATTTTGTGTTGTAACCCCCAAATATTTCATAGTTCATTTTATTTACATTGGTTTTCTTGTTTTTACTGGCATCCGTGTGCAGTTTTCATTAATGGAACAGAACTTTGTAGGTTTTAAAAAATCTGCTTCATCTTGTAAGCGTAATTTCATATTTTTCTCAACTTCAAGGGGAGTTGATTCTGAACCTATGCTAACGTTGCTCATTTACTATATGGGTTGAGTACTCATTGATATGAAAACACTGTAAAAGTTTGAAAAAAAATGAAGGAAAACTGTAAATTGCATGAAGAAGCTGCATTTCACAATACTTTGAAATTCAGTAAAAGATCATCATAGATTTATTGCTCCGATATTCATCATTTTCAATAGGGTTCGAGTAATACTGATATAAAACACTTAACAAGTTTAAAAAGATTCAGACGAAAGTTTTGAAATCTTTTAAACAAGTTGTTATTGTTTAGTTTGTCATATTTAATAGAAACAAATCTGGACTTATTCTCCCGATGTTTCTCATTTTAAATGAGGTGAAAAAGCTCATTGATATAAAGACACTGTAAGTTTGGAAAGAATCTGATGAAAAATGTTGACATAATTGCCTAACCAAGCAGTTTTTCACTTTTATTTTTAAATTCAAAGAGACATAATTCTGTACTTATGGTCCGATATTGCTCATATAGAGTTTGGGTTAGGTCCTCATTGATAAAAAAACCTGTGCAAGTTTGGGAACAATCGGATGAAAATTTTGGACTACGAACAACGATTTCAAAATTTCTCAAATTCTAAGGAAGATAACTATGGACGTAATGGTCGGATAATGCTAAAGGACCCATACCACCTGGACAGTAATACGTGTCGCGCTTTGCGCTCTATATGTGGTTCTTAAAAAAAATAATCCGAGGAGTGCTTGACTCTAGGGAAACGGGTTGCTGGGACACAGCTCCTCCTTGATAAGCGGCTGCTTCCTTAATCGCAACTCATTGTTACAATCAATAATACGTATCGCGCTTCGTGTTCTATATGTGGTAGGGATAGTACTTAGGGCCTATGATAGACAACCATAAAATACATGGATAATAGATGTGGTGTTTGCATGTATTTTTTAATATAAAAACACGTGCATTTTTATAAGACTTTTAAGTATGTAAGAAATTTTAATTAACGTTGTCACGATCCGTAAAATAACTTCTCCCCCCATAGGCAAAAAAAATGCATTACAAACTAGTCGCCGCTCTCCAGAGCGACGCCAATAATATCTATGGTGTCTTCAGTTTCATTTTCAGTTACATGAAATCACGAAAAATGTCAATTTTGATTTATCAATTGAAATGTGTCAAATTGTTTTAAACACCTGTTTCCGAGTTAGAAAATATCAATTTTTCATGAAACTTTTGTTTAAAACAAAACTATACACACATTTGCTGAAGTTTACACAGTTATTTCGTGAAAGATAAATGTCTTCGCTATTGCCATTGAGTTTAGTTGGTGTATTATTTATGCTTTTAGACGCAATTGTGCCGCTAATGTTCACTCTATTGATTTGTGCATGAATTTTGAAAGTTGCTTCAGTTTTAAATATTTGTCCTTAGTGACTATCTGCACCTGGTCTTCCATTTAGTACTTTAGGATCAGTCATCTTACACAATTGGAGTTAACTGTTTTCATTTACAAGTTTAATTTCACTACCACTCGGTAAAATAGTGTCTGCACCATTACACGTCAGAGGATGAAAAAATATAAACGTTGTAAATACTTATTGTAGACATAGACTTGCTCTACGCCACTAGCTGTGTTATATATTTTTCAGTATCCTTCCATCTCAAGTAAACAAACAATCAAACCTATATTTTAAGCCGGTCGGAACTATAACAAGACGTGTGTTTATTATGGATGCTTCATTATAAATGATTTATTGAGGCGAAACTATCCGATTTCAATAATTTGTATTCGACTTATTATTTTTAATTAGAATGCTCCCAACACACGCGTGTATTTTAAAGTTCTACACCGTTTCCTTTAAAAAAAAGGTCTTACATCTTTAACAAGCATGGTTTAAAAAAAAAACGATAATGTTCGATATGAAATGAAATAAAAAAGATGTTTATGCGATTAGTTTATCTTTTAAGTTTTGGCGAAAGTAGTATTCTATGCGAAAGAGCTAGTAGAGGCATGTGAAGTAGTGTATTAAGCGAGTTCAACAAAATATTATACATACGATTTATATTTCAAAATACGTATGCACTTGTAAGGCCCGGTAGTTTTGAGATTGTCAGTTTCCGTAGATCGTCCTTTGATAATTTCCTTCTAAGCCGGAATTTTAATTCCGTGTATAGATGCACATGCAAACGTTTTAACATAAATAAGTATGACATACCGTAATTACTCTATGTTTTCGGACACTCTAAGTTTTAGGACACCCCCTTTTTTAGCAAAAATAATTATTTTTCGTGACTCTTAATTTTCGGGCACACGAGTTTTCGTCCATAATTAATATCTCTAAGTTTTCGGACAGTATATTTTACAGCGCTATTTTACCAAATGTCGGTCCTGTTTTCGATATCTAATGACACTTCGATCATGGGGTTTTACAACCGGATTAACATCATAAAACCGTTCATGCCGGAGGGCAACGGACCATTACATTTGCATTATTGGGAAAATAACCTTGTATACCGGTATTAAACACTGGTTTCGCCCGATAGCATAAGCGTTATGACAATTATCAGGGGTAGTGCCAATTAACAAGTTCAATTATCTACCGCAATGGTATTGCCGATTATCAGTAAAATAGCTGTTACAAATAATAAATGCTTCAAAGTGTGATGAACAGAACAGAACAGAACACAACTTTATTTACATCTCAGGCATACAAGTATGCAGTAAGAGGAACAATATATGTGAAGTTATACAATATTTCAATGCACATGTGCTTCGCGGTTAACGGCGTACCGTCAAAATACAGGTACAGGAGACAAAAACAAATAGACAGAAAATTACAACAAAAAACAAACAGAAAAACAATGGTTAGTGGGATAATGCAAGGAACAAAATAGCGTTGTATTTTCTTACTCGTATAAATGATGGGAAGTATTACAAACATCTATAAAATTTACAACACAATTCACAATACAATTCACAATACAATTCACAAAACAATTAACAATACAATTCACACTTCAATTTTATATATGTTTGGACACACACAACTAGGATAAAGGGCGAATTATTTGATGTTTCTTAAAGGGGCCTTTTCACAGATTTTGGCATTTTTTAACTTATTCATTAAATGCTTTATATTGATAAATGTAAACATTGGATCGTAAAAGCTCCAGTAAAAAATCAAGAATAAAATTAAAAAAAGGAAAAGAACATTGCCCGGAGCAGGTTTCGAACCAGTGACCCCTGGAGTCCTGCCAGAGTCCTGAAGTAAAAACGCTTTAGCCTACTGAGCTATTCCGCCGAGTACACATGCTAGTCGTATTTTATACCTTATATAAGCAATCTTCGTAGTTTCACAAAATTTAACGACAAAAACAGAACTCTCCAAATTATTCAATCGTTTCGCGTTGCAACGCTTTATAATTTTTAGGTTTTAAAATCGTCAAAAGATGCATATAATGGCTATATTAGACCATGGTAAATGTTCAGTATTACTGTTTCCTCACAAATATCATAACTAAAACGAAAATGTGCGAATCTGAAACAACTTTTTTCAATTTTGTCAATTTACCAAAGCGTGAAAAGATCCCTTTAAAAGGGTGTTAGCGAATTTACTACATCTATGTAGGTAATCAACATTTTCTGTGGTCATTATATATTTGAGTTTATTAACAGTAGGAATAGGTCTTGAGAACATATTTATATCGATTCTAGCGGTAGTAAAGTGGGTGCAGTTTAAAAGGTAATGTTCTTCATTGCCGATATAGCCTTCATTACATAAAGTGCACAGTCTATTTAGTTCGGGTTTGCCGTTCCATCTGCCAGTTTCGATTGGGAAATGATGATTAGCGGTGAGAAGCTTTAATATAGGTACATACTTAGATTTGGGAAGAAGCTTAAGGTAATTCTCAAATTCAAAATTGTTTTTAAATGAATTATAAAATTGTCCTTTGTTTGATTGGTTCAAGTCTGCATGCCACTGCTGAATGTATTGATCAATGAGTACACGTTTAACTTGTAATGATAGTGATTTCATACTGGGCGAGTTTTGTTCATGCCACACGATCGATTTGCCTGTCGTATCCAATATTTGTTTAATTTTAGATATCCATTTAAAGTTACGCGAGTTGTTGTTGATAAGGTTAATATACATTTTTTTAGAATATTTATTGTCATTTCCTAAAAGAATTCTACTCCAAAAGCCTATTATTTTGCTGTAAATAGTGACATGTAGCGGATATCTACCAAGTTCATCGTATAGCATATATGACGGAGTACTTTTACGTGACATAGTAATTTTTCTTAGGAATTCTCTATGTACTCGTTCTATAATGTCTAAATTTTCGTAACCCCATATTTCACAGCCATATGTCAGTATTGGTACAATAGTTTGATCAAAAAGTTTTAATGTTAAATCTAGTGGCAGATCTGAATTATTTGCACGGATGTAAAGTAAATGCATTGCTTTTTTAGCTTGTTCGATATTTTGTTGGCGTGCGCTTAGAAATAAACCGTTAGCCGAAAATATGACACCAAGGTATTTGTATTGCTTAACAATTTCGATTTCATTTCTGCCAATGTAAAATTTATAGGGCGCGATGTTTCTAGCCCCAAATATGATTATTTTTGTTTTATTAGTATTTGCATTGAGTTTCCATTGCGCGAAGTATTCATCAAATGCATTTAAACTTCTTTGAAAATCTTTTTCATCGTCTGACAGAATTATAGTGTCGTCGGCGTATAACAAAACAAGTAGCTTCAGCCAGAGATAAGCACTAGATGGATCAGGTATTTCAACACCTTTACCTTCGCGTATAATAATATGGCTCTCAAGGTCATTTAAAAATATAGAAAAAAGGATTGTGAAAGATTTTCACCTTGCCGAACGCCGTTTTCGCATGGGAAGAACGGAGACGAGCTATGGTCTAGGGAAACACAAGATTTGATATTTTGGTACATGTTATAAATAACACTAAATATTTTTCCTGTAACGGAGCTTGATAGCAGCTTTAACCAGAGTCCATTTCTCCACACTTTGTCGAAAGCCTGAGAGAAATATATAAAGGCACAGTACAACTTCTTTTTATTTTTGCGCAGGGTTTCAATTAAAGATTGAAAAACAAATAAGTGGTCCAAACAAGAGTGATTTTTTCTAAAACCTGCCTGATTTTCGTTTAAAATTTCATTCGATTCCAAAAATTTGTTAAGGCTCTCATTTAAAATTGACGTGAAGAGTTTTCCAAAACAACTTAATAATGTTATGGGCCTATAGTTATTAGGGTCGCTGCGGTCCCCTTTATTTTTGTAGATAGCATAAATTGTGCCTTCAAGCCAGCTATTAGGCATATGACCAGTATCAAGTATCATGTTGAACAACTTTACATAAAAAGCAAGAAACATGTGTTTAGTATTTTTTATATATTCATTTAGTATGTTATCACTAGGCCCAGCTGCTTTTGAATTTTTAAGGCGTTGAATATTCGCTTCAATTTCGGTCTCGGTGATAGGCCTGTTTAATTCCAGCGTGTCGTACGGTACCGGTTCACTTGTACTTAAGTTTAACTCATTGTTTTCGGTGCTATCTTTACAATTTATGTTTTTAAAATGATTATAGAGCGAATCCAAACTCGGTGATTTCTTAGATTTTTTAGCGCCATTTCTATGTATATATTTCCAATATTCTTTGGGGCTCTTCGAGTGCATTGTACGTAATGTTTGTGCATTTTTAAATTTATATTGGTTATTAAAATAATTCATAGTTCTCTTGTAATTCTTACTAGCATTTTGTAACAAAGTCTTATTTGATAACGACCGCTCACATTTATATATGTTTTTGGCTTCATAATAGCAAGTTTGTGCTTGTTTACATTTAATACCAAACCATGGCCTTTTAAATGCATGATTGTATGAACATTGTTTGGGGAAAGTTTCGGCAGCGGCATTTTGGAACATTACGGTAATAGTGTTAGTTATTTCATCAATCGATGATGGTGCACAAGGGCAAACATCACACAGATATTTAATGTGGTCAATATTCTCTTCGTTAATATAATTAATAAAACTGCTCGCTAAATTTTGTTTCCATTTTGCGCTTGTGTTATCTTTATGCAATTTCTGCTTGTGTGGCGGTGTTACTTTAATTTTGCTCGATACGGTAAATTTAATTATAGCGTGACCATCGGAAAACAGCGAATCCGTCTCGATTATCCCGAACTCGGTTAAAAACACAAAACATTCAGCAGTGGCAATGGCATAGTCGATAACTGAGCTATTCCGGTAAGTAAATTGACCAGTGTCTTTATCCGTGCCCATTCGACCGTTTAGGATAAACAGATTGTTATTACGACAAATATCGACAAGTGCTAATCCGTTACTATTGGTTTTTTTATCCACAGATTTTCTGGACAGGGGTACATTACATTTGGTTAAGATATGGGACTTGTTAAGTGTACTTAGGGTGTCGGGATCGATACCCTGTATATCTGCACAGAAATCATCAATACATGTAAAATCGGGGAGGGTGGCTGTTCTGGCATTCATGTCTCCTAAAAGAATTGTGTGTTTAAATTCGCTACACGTAAAAAAAATGCTTATTTCGTGGTCTAATTGTAGAAAATCATCATCATTGAGGAATTTAGATTTTTCTTGTGGAACATAAAGCACACCTAACATAATGTCATCGTCTGTGTTAGTTAAAATTTTGGAAATCTTAAGCCATAAAACATATTCACTATTAGATTTTTTAGTTTCTGTCCCATGTAGAATGTCATTTTTTACGAAAACACCTATTCCACCAGATTTCCTCAGGTTGGTTTGAGTTCTGTTTTTGGCTATAAATGTATAGTTAGGAACATCTATAATATCAGTGTTATCCAAGTGTGTCTCAGTAATACAAATTATATCATAACTATAAATAAAGTCAATAAATTCTGGAAATTTGAGTCTGTGTTTAAGGCCCCGAACATTAAGCGAAGCGATTTTTAGCTTACTGGCACAATCTGCTATTATGTCCGGAGTAGCGTTCCTCACATTTTCCTAGTTGGGTGTGCGGTCATTTCCGGCCGTGGTTGGATCGCGCTCGTCCCATGGCCTGGTAAGCGCCTGTGCGGGTGATTGATTAGTTGCCTTAATGCGGGTCCGATCCTGTGGAGATGGTGCGTTAGCCCGTCGGCCTATTGGGACACGCGTTCGACTGTGTGATCGTCCTCTGCGTTGGCGGCGAGGGCTCGGGCTGCTCCGTCGAACTGGCTCAATGGAAGGTCTTGGGGACATCACCGTATCTGGAAATCGCGAGTGGTCACTGCTTATTGGACCACCGGAATAGTTTTGCTCTGTGACGCTGACGAGGGAAGGTCGGCACGTTTGTTAATTGTCGTGATTCGGAGCACCCCCTGTGCAGCCCATCTGTGTCGCGTCACTCATATTTGCACGCGGAACTCGTGGTACTGATCCGGTAGTATTGTTGAAATTTTGTGTGGGTGGATTTTGAGGTATAGTTGTAGTATTTAGACGGCTTCCTTTCATAACAGTGTTCCAATTTGGGAAATAATCACGGATAACTCTGTTCCCAATCATGAGTTTGGCTGGAAAGACGATTCGTACTTTACTTTCTGGGTTCTGGCTTTTTAGTGTTTTATATTCGGGCCACAGAGATTTGCGTGCATTGGATATTTCTTGTGGATAATCACGGTTGACACTAAAATGAGTGTTTTTCAGTTGTGTTGCATTGGACAGAATCTGTTCAGTGTCGGTATAATCACGAAATCGGACTATTATGCGTCGCTGTTGGTTCCGTTTGAATATTCCGAGTCTATGGGTACCATCAATAACAATGTGATCGCGGATCCGCATAGTGTCACGTAGAAATGTCTTGATTGTATCGCAACACTCTTCACCCATGAGTTCGGGGAACCCGCTGAAAATGAGATTGTTTCTACGGGATCTTGCTTCAGCATCTACGGACTTGTACTCAAGTAAGGTTATTCTACTGTCCTGATATTCTAACGTTTTTTCAATTTCACTTACTTTGCAGCCGAGTTGTAGCACACTGTCGATTTTACGCCCGATGTCGACCATGTTCGATTCGTTTGTTGACATTTTCGAAAGTAGTAGTGACAGTTTATCATCAACACACAAATTTTTGAAATTTGATTCATCTCCGGTGACCACACGTTGTCGTTTGCTGTTCCAGACTGTCTCGAAAGTACCATTTCCCCATGCATTCTGATTGCGCTGCGAAAATTCCGTTTCCGATCTCTCTTCGTTATCCATTGTTGTATTGCACAGTGAAGAAAACCGATTTTTAGTCAATATATACTGCGAATTAACGTTCATCACTTCCTAAGAGCATTCAATACACTCCATCAAATACTTTAATTGCAGAAAAATTGCAATGTCTTACGATTTCTTCGAAATATTTATTAATTTTATTTATTTGTAAGAGAGAAAAAAAAGTCCGCCATGTTAACCGGAAGCCCGCGCATTGTCAACCGTATTGCAAGTTTTACGACCAATAGAAGGTGTAATACAAGAACTAGCGGGAACGAACAAACAAAGAATTCATAGTTGCTTTTTTATTGCGTTAATTACAGGTCCATACTAGCGAGTATCGGTACATCACATGCTCTTCTTTGAACTCGTTGGCCAAAGTACAACCTTGTAGTAACTTTCTGTCAAATAAATTAAGCATTTAAAATTATTTTCGGACACTTCAATTTTCGACTCTAAGTTTTCGGACACCTGTATTTTGAGAATATTTTTCGTATCTAAGTTTTCGGACACGAATTAAAATAATTATTTTTAAGTGTCCGAAAACATATAGTAATTACGGGTACACACTTCACCGCATATTCGCAATGCAATATATTCAGGCAAGTGCAACCAAAACTGATATCAATATGCATTTAGGAGTCAAAACATCAACATAAAGTTATTTTACCAATAATACAACTTCTTTTTTTACTTAAAACATCATCTTAATACAATTTACACAAATTATATAAAAATTGTATATACATGTTCCATCGATTTGTTTAAAGTAACTCGATTAATACCTGCACAATATAAAACACGTGCGTTTCAACGGTTCAAACGTGAAAAGTGTTGTTTTTCTATGACGGCATTTTAACCTTTTCAAATGTAATAACTTTATACGCTAATTTAGCTGCGAAATACTTTTAAAATACAAAAAAAAATCGTATAAATGAGGAACGAAAGCATTCCCTCAGTGGAAGACGATGTACCAATGGTGGATTAAAAGTGTTAATTGGTATGTCTGTCACACCATATATCCCCACATGTGTAGATGCTGTTATTAAGATAAGATATCATGCGTCACATTCTAATAACATGTCAAATGACAATAAAGGCCTAATTCATGCTGAGTTTTATCAGAGTCGTAGATCTTCGCCTCTGGTTTTATGACTCTTAGGTGGACCTGATAAAAATATTAATTAAAAAATACGAACTGTTATATGATTATTGTATCGATAACAGACACCATCTAAATCTTCAAATTTATTTAATAAAATCGCGTCACTTAGGTTTATTGTTCATGGACCTATACATATATGTTCCTGCATTGTTCTTCAGTACCAAGATGGCGGCGCCAGGTGCGGGTATCAGGGAGTTATCGATTTCTATTCACAAAAATACTTGCTCTACACGCCTCGTTCTCGTTACATAAAATGTTCCAAATATTTGAACAATTTCAATTTCCAGTATCTCAAAAAGTTAAACTAATCGACATATTAGTTGGACCTATACTACATTACTGCGCAGAAATATGGGGTTCAAACCTGGGCACTGACGTTGAAAATAAACATACCAAATGTTTAAGATATATTTTTAGGAGTAACAAAACCGACTACTACAGCAGCGCTCTACGGGGAATTGGGAAGAGTGCCATTATCAGTCAACCGTAAATATATTATGATAAAAATTGGACAAAATGATAAATTTGCCAGATCGCAGTCCTGTAAAAAAGATATATTATCTACTTAAAACTGATGATTTGAATAACAAAACATACAAAAATAAAAAATGGGCCACACAAATTAAATCAATATTAAATGAACATGGTCAATATGGATTTTTGAGGAAATCGATGACAACTGTTTAACTATTGTAAGACAAAGGATATATGACCAAAATTGTACTCTGACATAAATAATGCATTGAAACTAACAACTCACTCAAAATTTAAACATACATTTACCCGTAAAAAATACTTAGACGTAGTATTAACCTTAATACCTTAATACCTTAATACCTATATCACTTGCTCAATTGCGAACGTCATTACCCTAGCTTGCTAAAGAAATTGGGAGATATTCAAATACTCCGCAAAATGAACGGCTTTGCATTTTTTACAATATGAACGCGGTAGAATCGGAATATCACTTTTTGTTAGTTTGCCCAAATTACCAATATCTCAGAAAAAAATTCTTCAAACCCTATTTTTGCCGATGGCCTACTGTTAATTTATTTATCGCACTTACAAATTCAGAATAAAAAATTGTACTGAATAATTTAGCAAAAGTCATATTCTTTGCAAATAAGATCAGAACACTGCAGAGTGATTAAAGAATTGTATTACAATTGTTAATATCATTCTATACATCATTGTTGGTACATGTACTAGCTATGCTCTTGTTAACCATTCTTGTTAATTGTATATCTTACCTACTGTATATTTGTTCTCTACACTGTTTGTTATAAACATTGT
>NC_068355.1:91773101-91868101 GCF_020536995.1 Dreissena polymorpha | reverse complement strand
TCCGTCCGTCCTGGCCACTATCTCCTCCTTCACTAAAAGCACTAGAACCTTGAAACTTACACACATGGTAGCTATGAGCATATGTGCGACCCTGCACTTTTTGGAATTTTGATCTGACCCCTGGGTCAAAAGTTATAGCGGTTGGGGTGGGGCCGCGTCAGAAATTATCACTCATTTTTTTAGGTTATTTTACATTTACTTCTTTATTTCTATACCGATTCACTTCAAATTGATACTGGACCTCTCTTATGACAATACGGTCAATCTCAACCATGCATGGCCCCATTCCCAACCCTGGGGCCCCCCGCCCACATAGGCCACACCCACCAAAAATTTCCATTTACTATAATTTTTTCATTTCTACACGGATTCACTTCAAATTGATACTGAACTTTTCTTATGACATTAGGGTCAATCTCAACTATGCATGGCCCAAATCCCAACCCTGGGGCGCCCGCCCACATAGGCCACACCCACCAAAAAATTCCCATTTACTATAATTTTTTCATTTCTACACGGATTCACTTCAAATTGATACTGAACTTCTCTTATGACATTAGGGTCAATCTCAACTATGCATGGCCCCATAACCAACCCTGGGGCCCCGCCCACATAGACCACACCCACCCAAAATTGCCTTTGCTATAATTTCTTCATTTCTACACCGATTCACTTCAAATTGATATTGAACTTCTCTTATGACAATACAGTCAATCTCAACTATGCATGGCCCAATTACCCTGGGGCGCCCCGCCCACATAGACCACACCCACCCAAAATTGCCTTTTACTATAATTTCTTCATTTCTACACCGATTCACTTCAAATTGATACTGAACCTCTCTTATGACAATACGGTCAATCTCAACTATGCATGGCCCCATTACCAACCCTGGGGCCCCGCCCACATAGACCACACCCGCCCAAAATTGCCTTTTACTATAATTTCTTCATTTCTACACCGATTCACTTCAAATTGATACTGAACTTCTCTTATGACAATACGGTCAATCTCAACTATGCATGGCACAATTACCAACCCTGGGGCGCCCTGCCCACATATGTCAGATCCACCCAAAATTGCCTTTTACTATAACTTCTTCATTTCTACACCAATTCACTTCTAATTGATGATGAACTTCTCTTATGACAATACGGTCAATCTCAGCTATGCATGGCCCCATTACCAACCCTGGGGCACACCTAGGTCAAACATTCGGCGTGGGGATACGCGTCGGCCTCTGCCGCGCCATTTCTAGTTATGATTAAACTAGCTAATATATATATACACTAGTTCCTGTAAATCCATTTCCGATAAAGTCTTCATTTTTTAATGTTAAAATATTTTATTGAAGCAAATGTTCGGTATTTTGGCTTTAAAATTTGGCTAAAATGACTGCTTAATATGCCATAGGGGGATGACATGGGGGTATCATCTATTGTGTTTAATTACCAGACACTAGGCTGCAACATGTGGTTTATGCAGGGACCCAAGTATACGTCACTGGGTTTATGACACCTTGTTTTCTTTGTAATTGTCTGTGCAGTATCCGATCATAACGAGATATTCGGGTTGTGATGAACACATATGCAATAAAACACCGGGATAAAACTGTTGCAAGAGTGTCAACATTGGTGTGAACAATTAAATCAAACAATTACAGTAATCAAGATAATTAAAAAAATTTCGTTAGAAGGAAAGTTTTTTCAGACAAATGAAGGTTCAAATCAGGTACAATGTATTGCGTACATAATATCGATATATGTGTTGTTTGTTTTCATCATTTATGATAACTTGTTTTCGTTCGTTAAATCGAATTGATTCTGAAATAAGTTCAATTGATGAGAATTTTTTAACATAAACATTTTCGCAAAGAAGTGCCAAGTATTGAGATTTTAGTCATAACCACATACCAAGCACTTACATTGTGTTCTACTCTCGAGTTCGTTGTTAGTAAATACAAATATTAGCAACAGTAAAATCGTTTCAAAAATGCATTTCCTTGCATGCAAATGTTTTATTCAGACATAGCTAGTAAACATTTTTTTTATATTGTGCATGATTATCATTAACCTTCCCTATATGCGCTTATATGAATTCCACCTCTTTCTTTTTGCTTACCAATGGGCGGAATCTAAACTTTGCAGGTGAGGTGAATTCAATTCCCATGTTCAAGGTAAAGATCATGTTCCAAAGTGGTAAAAAGCGCTCAAATCATATGCAAATGATCAATACCATTAAAATATTAACGATCGGCGCTTTTTCAATATTTGGCATTTAAATAAAATACAAATATTTACGTTTAAAGTTACTTGGTAAAAGTACGGGATTTGTCTTGCGACACACAAGGTTATAGAACGGAATGTTTAATGTAGCTTCAACGTACTAAAACGAAATATGCAAAAGGCGATAGCTTTAATAGGCGTCAATACAATATAAAATGAAATATTTGTGCAATTTACGCATATAAAGTGCAATAGACGTTGATATTAACAGCGACACTGTAAAATTTTCCCTCTGGCGGATTTTTTATCATCTCAATACGTCACATCCGGCTAAGGGACATAACTCTTACACTAGTAAATGCGAATAACTGAAAGGGTCTATTCGACGAAAGCGCAAAGATGGTGTTACGTAGAGGGATAAAATATATATAAAATATATATAATATATAATATAATTATATTTGTAACAACAAGCATCAAAATTTAATTTTTTATCTTCAGAAAAAATAATTTCATTGGAACCCAGGCACAAATTGAGGAGTATGACAACATCACCATACTTTGATACAGTATACTTCGACTCATATCATGTCATGTGAATTAAATACAATTTAGCAAATTTGAATGACAAAAAGTTTAACCAATGAAACAAACAAGACATCTTTTACTACGTGGCTTTGTCTTCTATATTGATGAATCATTACAATTTCATGGCTTCACCTTGGCTGTCATTTTGAATTTTACACTCACACTCCTAGTATTAAAGTATTGATATAAAAAGGCTACTGATAAGCCCACATACACCTTTAATTAAACTGGATAATTTTGTTATACTTGTTAAACTTAAAGTAGATAAAAGGTCAAGTTTTCTTTTTTGTTGCAAAATAACACGATATCTTACAAAACACTACAGGAAAAAGCATCAAGCATAAATTTGATCATTATTGTAGCTGAGATTACCAAGAACATGGAACTACCGGTACCTTCAACCATAGAACAACAACCCTTTGTAGGATGCATGATATTCAGATGGTATTGTGTTGTTTTCATACAATTTTACTAGACTGTTATATTTAGCCTGAAGAATGGCCTGCTTGTAACCAGGCCTGAAAAATCTTTTCAGAAAAGGCAATTGTTTTTCTTTGTTTCTGAGTTTAAACAAGGTACCTACGTCCAAAATATATAAGAGATCGATCAAATATTGAAGGCGCTATGAGAAACTGCAACCAAAGTGTGACCTTGAGAAAATCTATTATAAGCCTCGGTGACCTTGGCCTTGACCTCAGTGACATCAAACCTCATCAAAAGGTAGAGGTCCATGCAAGGTACCTACATGCCACATATACAAGAGAACGGTTAAATATGGAATAGCTATGAAAAAACTGTAACAAAATTGTGTCAGAAAAATATATTATTAGCCTCGGTGACCTTGATCCCATTGACCTCAAACCTCATCAAAAGGTAGAGGTCCATAAAAGGTACATACATGCCAAATATGTAAGAGATTGAAACAATTTTGAAGGTGCTATGAGAAACTTATTAAAAGTGTGACGGAAAAATCTATTATTAGCCTCAGTGACCTTGACCTTTACCCCAGTGACCTCAAACATCATCGAAAGGTAGACGTCCATGCAAGGTACCTACATGCCAAATATGTTAGCGATCAGTAAAATATTGAAGGCGCTATGAGAAACGGTTACAACAGTGTGAAGGAATTAAGTAAGGAACACCAACCTGGCAACTATATGCTCAACATATATATGGGGAGCATAAAGATAAAATGTAAACTATTGATGACCAAGATCATGAAAATATAATCAATAATATCACAATAATGTCATAGTTTCTAGCTATGATGTCATCATTTGGCCTTGATATATTCCACTTATAACTATATTACACAAAATAAGTTTGCTGGAAATCAATACTATTTTGGTGCAATAAGTAAACATGTGCATGGAATTTTCTTAAAAAGTACCAGTTAAACTGGAATACCATTCTGATATTCATTAAGGACATGTATGGCATCTTTTTAGATTATTTTATGCAAAATAGTCATTTAAAAAAAAATGTCACTAATCACTGTTTTGCGCTAAGGTGACGGTTTGTACTATTTGCCGTGTAGGAAATATGGTATGAAACATCCCCAGAATCAGAAAGAGGTTTTTGCTGCATCACCTAGTGTGCGGAGGAAAATAAATGCCATGAATGTTCACTCAACCTGTAATCTGCATACAGCTGCTCTTGATAGTGATGGTATGCAGAAGAGATCTTTTTTGAAAAGGAAATAATCAAAGAGCATGAATCTGAAAATATAGTTTTGGAGCAAGTTTTTGCCACAACATACTTTTAAATGAAGTCGTTTATTGCAAATCAGGATTATTCCATTGTTGACACACATTGAAACGGTATTCAGTGTTGAGTACTTGGAGTACTTCGACTACAATTCTAAAGGTTTGCATCAAGAAATATTTCAAACCTTAGGACAGGCCTTGAAAAACGATGTAATTAATAAGGTGAAATCTGCTGGTGCTTATGGTGTGCTTACTGATGAGATGTCAGATGTTTCCGTAACTGAAAATTTTGTCACCTTTATCCAGTTTTTTTCCAGAGAATAAGGCGGCATTGTGACACATTTCTTGGCGTGTAACAACTAACTGACCAATCTCGACTTGCCTAATGCGGAGGAAATCACCTCTGTGATTGTAAATGATCTTGAAGGTCATGGATTGTCAATGGAAATGTTTACCGGCTTCACATCGGACTGTGTTTTAGTAATGATGGGGAAAAGAACAGGAGTTGCTGCCAGACTCAAAGAAATAAATCCAGTACTGCTTAATGTTCATTGTATTTGTTACAGGTTAGCCCTTGCATGTACCGACAGTAAAACTGACTTGAAGTACGTCAGTACAGTGGAAACAGTTCTCAGACAGTTATGGCAGTTCTTTAACAACTCCCCGAAGAGAATGGCAGCGTATCTAAAGATACAGACCAAAATATAAGCTATTCACTTTGAAGGTAAGGCTATGAAACAAATCAAAGCGTTTGAAGAAGCCTGTAAACACAAGGTGGTTGAGATTCGAGGCTGCAATCAAAGCTGTCTTTGAGGACTACGAGGCAGTGTTGCAGTCATTAGCTTTCTTCAATGATACTGACGCAGTTGCCTCTGGTTTGTTTGAAAAGAGGAAGAATCTGAAATTCCTTGGGATAGTGTACATCTTGAACGACATCCTCCCAATCCTTGCCAACTTGTCCAAAGATTTTCAGACTGGATCATTTACCTTCGCAACCATTGTGCCATCCATAAATCGCACAAAAGATTAGTTAAAATATCTTTTAGAGGACAATGCACCGATCGAAAGACTTTCTAAAGATGTTCACTCTCTTACCGATGTTTGGTCGGACATAAAAATGAACCCAAGAGAAGCAAAAGAACTTAAAAACGTGTTTGCTAACTATATAGCTGCACTAATCGAGAACATCGACCAACGATTCTGTGAAAGTTCCCCTTTGCTGGAGGCGTTCAACATCTTCGATCCGATGATGGTGCCAGATCAGATAGAGGAGATCTACTATGGCCAAACTTAGATGCAGGTGTTGGCTGAACATTACTTCCAAGATAAACCCGAGGAAGGAGACAGGTTTCTAAAAGTCCCATAACCGAATTGATATTTTATTTTTTCATTTGGAGTCGGAGCTGTTTCCAATCTTTGATGCACAAAATCACAATTATCTTGATTAAATTGATGTTTAATGGTCCAAATATTCTAATGCCATTAAAACTTTTTTAAACCAAAGATAAAGAGCCTTGCACAATTTGAATTTTTGTTGACAAATATTTCCTTAAGGTTAATTATCATTTTGCAAAAGTTGATTACCAGACCAGGATTGTGGGTTCATTTGAATGTTTAATTAGCACTCATATCAATTGGATTCATTTTTGAACTAATATAAGAAAACTCTACTTCGTAGCACATTTTTCTTCTATTGCAATTTTTAAAGGTTGAAAGCTGAATGGGAGGGACTGAAATGTCATATCAGAGATGGCATGTAGCCCCATATTCCAGTGTCTGTGAAATCTCGAGAGTCCAAGGCGTCACCAACAGAATGATGTATCCTCCAGCTATTGCGAAACACCGCGTTGAAACAGCTTTACCTTATGTACATCATAGAGGTTGTTGCCTCTCTTCCTGTTTCAAATGCATGGCCTGTGAGAGGAGCCAGCATTCATAACACCTTTGGAACATATTTTTTTTATTTTTTTACTTAAATGTTAACAGATCTTGCTACACTAAAATTTCAGCAAAGTTTTTTTTATATGTAAATACAAATCACTTCAAATGACATTTAAGCCTTTTCTCTTTCTCATACCAAGTAATTTCTTGCCAAAAAAGAAATGAATCTATATTGTTAGATCATCACTTAATCTCATTTATAAGCAATCAAGACAAGGGTAAGAAACATTTTGAGCACAACTATGCAATAGTCGGTGATGCATGTGCGCATAAATGGTCCTGAGTCAAACAGGTTAAGTCAAATGGCATCTTTTCTAGGGGTCCTCTGACAAAATTTTCATGCCATCCATGATCTAACACATTGTCTTCTATATTAAATGGGCCATTAATAATTTATAATATACTTTAAAAAATTAAAGTTCAAAATGAGAATTTAATCAGAAAAAATGCTAAATTTTCATATTGATTACTTTACTACATGTATTAAAGTCCTGAAGCCAAGCAGCATATCAAGTCAGCAGTCAAGCTGTGGCTAGACAAGAAGGAGAGGCGGAAGATTCCCCCGAAGCAGCCAATGGTCTCAGCATCAGCACCAGTTCTTACACTTGTGGATGCTGGGGTGCAAACCGATGTTACTGAGGGGAATGATGAGCTGAGCCTGATTAAGACACCTGTCGATATAGCAATACAAAAACTTAACCTGGAATCAAAGGAATATGACGCAGAATCAGATAGTGAATTTTCGGATGATGTTTTTGTGGCAATCAGAGTAGAACCTGAAAGTCTGTTTTATTCTGGAAAAAAATTTATTAAAGATCGAATTGGTTTTACATGTTTTAATGTTTTTATGCATGTAAATCTGTTGTATCAAAATCTTGATAATTGCAAAGTTGATGTAACCGAAAGACTTTATAATGCCCCCGGATAGAAAGATAGCGGGTATATTGTTTTTGGCCTGTCTGTCATTCATTCATTCATTGTGTGTGTCGCAAAGCTTTAACCTTCGTTAAAGTTTGGTCATTACTTTTTCAATATTGAAGATAGCAACTTGATATTTGACATGCATATGTATCTCATGAATCTGCACATTTTGAGTGGTGAAAAGTCAAGCTCAAGGTCTTTCTTCAAGGTCAAAAGTAAAAAAATACAATCCAAGAGAAGTAATAAGCTTTAAAAGGGAGATAATTTCTAAACCTACCAAATGATATATTGAAATTTTATTTCAAAGCGGCGCTATAGAAGACATTCTGTTTCTGACAAACACATCTCTTGTGTTTTCTTTACCATTCACATAAATATCCTCTATTTTAACTGAGCATAATCATGTCAAATATGTGCCCGAAATCGCTCAAAAAAAGCTATAAACGAAATCGGCATTGCAAATTGGATTTTGTCGTTAACTGCTGTAAAAGGTCCTTTACTTCTTGCAATGAGAGAATCATAGAATATCTATTTGACACAAAATCGGCGCTTGATACAACGAATGCCTGTATTTCTTTTAAACAAAGCAATAAATAGGCGTAACAAATTAAAAAGATGCACATCATCCTTTCGACAATGATTATTAAAGCCACTATCACGCTCACCAATACTACTCACCAATACTACAAACGTTTGATTTGCGATTTAATCTTGTCTAAGAGTATGTTTTATTCGTAATTACAATTTGCAAAGTAAACCAACGTGCAATTTTAAAGAAAAAAAGCAACTTTATACAAAAACAAAATAATGTGTTGCATCAGGCCGTGACACAGATGTATATCACGGTTTGTTTCAGCAATGGTGAACTGTGTATTCCTGCGCCGCAACAAATCCTGAATTCAATAGTTGTAAAGTTGCTATTCGTAACCAATGGGCATACTGCTTGGTTGTCAGATATGTAGAAGCCACATTCTGTAAGACGAATCACTTCTTCAGCTGTAACACATACGACATGAAGTGCTATACATTCCGAATAATAATCATTTTGTCGTGCCTGTTTTCCATGGGCTTACAGCTCGCTGGACTAATAGCACCAGCATGGATGCGATTTGAGTACAGGCCCAATGAGAATGTATCCATGGAAGTCAGCTCTGGTCAGTGGTACCACCAAGTGTGTTTGAACCTTCCAAACGGCCAGCAATGCCAGGCGCTTAACAATCTGGGGAGTATCTATGGCCTGGACTTATCCGAAAGTACGTATATCATTTTACATATTATAACATTTCAATAACATTACAAGTAAATCTCTAGTATATGTATATTTTTGTTCAATAACATTATCCAATACTATTTTATGTTTATTCTTTATACAATATGTTTGACCATATGCTGAATTGCTTCGAAGAACTTAAGAAAAAACAACAACAACAAATACGACACTGAAACTTAACAACTCACAGCCTACTTGAGCTGTTTTTTATCGACGACAATTGGAGTGTTTTAACTAGCGCACCTTAATACTGGCTCTCTTTCTGAGTGTTTGTTCGTGCAGAGAACTCGTGTCTTAACTAGCGCACCTAAATACTGGCTCTCTTTCTAAGTGTTTGTTCGTGCAGAGAACTCGTGTTTATTCCGTTGTATCCAAACTGCACTTTTCTTAAATATTCAACGGACTAAATAATGAGTATACGTCAAATAAGTATCAAACATTAGACAGGGTCCTGCTCGGACTTGCGCACTGACACATTTACGACCACTTGATTTATAAAAGAAGTTAAAACGCAGGGCATATGACAACCACCTATGTTGTGATAAAAAAGACTCACGTGTAAAAACTGTCATCTTTATAACCTTTCATTTGATGTTCCAAAAGGATTTTCCCAGGGGAAGCATGCTCTTGGACCCTTCTAGCAATGAGACGCAAATACGTATAGTCAAACTAGGTTCGACCGAGTTAAATAAACATAATATATGAATAAACCATATCAAATGCAATAAAATAGGCATAAGTGATAAAGCGCTTTAAAATATGTATTCATTTTGTTATGAACACAATGAAATAAGTTCTGGAATATGATGCATAAGACTTAAGGAAAAATCGACGCGACGTTTGCAAAATTATTATTGTTACATTTTCATGTGTTTAATCTGAAACGTGCACGCATGACAATCATATATTTTATTTCAGACTATATATTAGTCAATATTACATTTACAATAACATATTCATATGTCCATGAGAGGATTGCACACAATGAATTGAACGCTATTGTGTAAGCTACTTGCCACTAACATATGTGTCTTGTTCTGTGAAAATTGGGCAAAATGCATGTGCGTGAAGTGTCGTCCGAGATTAGCCTGTGCAGTCCGCATAGGCTAATCAGGGATGACACTTTCCGCTTTAATGGTACTTTTCGGATAAAAGAAGTCCCTTTTTACCGAAAATCTAATAAAATCGGAAAGTGTTGTCCCTGATTAGCCTGTGCGGGCTGCACAGGCTAATCTGGGACGACACTTTACGCTCATGTTTTATGTCCGTAATGTGACACATATTGATAGTATACTATTAATACATAATCGGGTATGGTGTTCTGAGAACTAGTGGAAGTCTTGCAGATTATTCACAAAAGAAATGCACGACCTCCATCGCGATGCTACTTGGCAGCATAAAAAGTCTGATATGTGTTCGCAGAAAAACAATTTAATCTAAAATTACATGTGTTCCGTTTTAGAATATTATTTTTTGAGAACGATTACAATCCCTAACGATAACGTAAAGTTTGAAATGACAAAAATAAGGTCCGGCTACTAATTAGATACCAAAACAATAAACACTGGTAGCAAATAATAAATGTCGTTTTGGTAACAGGAAATGTAGATACGTATTGTACACATTGTTATTAAATAGCCATGGCTTGGTAAGATTGTTTTTCAATTTCTTATTGCAGATTTATGCTCTTTTAAACACAACAAAACTTTCTTTCAAAAACTTAGAACAAATCGAACGTTGTGTGATTCTCCTTACAAAATTTTCGACCAGTTGTCGACCGTTATATAGAAATATTTAGTAATGTATTGCAGAGACGATATGTCTTATATTTGTGGCGGCTTGTTTTGCGGGTTTACTATTCGGGCTATTCGGTTTTGTTTTTATTGTTAATAACCTGCTTTGACCTCATATCGTTGAATGTATCAAGGGTTTAATCATTGTCGCATAGAAAAATTGCAGCATATATATGCAAACGAGTAGTTGTCGTTATCCAGTTTATATAATACTCGTTTAACTGTACTGTTGGTAAATTTCGAATGCTGAGCAATAAACCCTTAGACATTCACGATGCTTGCCATTTAGCAATCACAATTTTAACATGCATATATTACATTAACATATGTGTCGCTTAATTTAAATTCTCATATACAAAATGAATAGCAAATGTAGGCATGCTTTTTTTTAGATGTAGACATTGAACTTTAAGAAGAAAAGCTGAATCCGTCATTTCTTAACTGGTAATGACATTTCATTTCCGTTCATTAGGTCATTAATGTGAATGGGTTTCATTAATGCATAGTTAGCAAAAGGTCGATGTAATGAAGAGAAATGCCTCAAGTAAACATATTGGCATAATGCGACGTAGAACCCTCAAAATGTAATGTTACATGATAAACATGAGTTTAAAAATTGCGTGCACCGTCTATTTTGTTTATAAAATGTATTATGATCTTTATTGAGCACCTAATTATGCCTTGGGTATATACTATTAAATGATAATGTCAGTGGTCCTAAATGGTGTCTTTCTCTATATAGCTCCTTTTTATTTATGTATCAAACAATATGGCTTTTCTGACGTTTCCCTGTATTGTGTTTGAGTCTGCTACTGTTTGTTGCATTCCATGAGACTCTAGTTAAAAAATGAATTTTTAAATGTGTTTAATGTGACACTTCTCATTTCTCTGCAAATCAGGTGTATCCATTCAGGCTAGATGTATTGTCGTATTGTCGTATAACTAATGCAATATTGTGTGATTGAAATTTTCAAAAAAAATGACACAGAGCATCTCTAAATTGACTCGCTCAAATTGGAAAACGGAAAGGAAAAAAACAAATAACCCGTTAGTTGGCCGTTTTGCAATAGGACCATTTGCGAATTAAATTGTGTATTATTAACTGTAATAAGAATTGTAATTAGATTTAGTAAACGCATTTTAAGGACACTTATTAAAATGTCTTATACACATCAAGCCTATTCTTTATTTTAGTGGTATCCAGTTTCACAGTGATGAAGGTGCTATTAATGATCAGTGTCGTCCTATGCGTCATCGGAATCGTACTTGTTCTTCTCTATTTCCATCGCGAAGACGCCGGTCACCAAAGGAAGGTGGTGGCCGTTATAGGATCCCTGATATTTGGCGTCTCGGGTAACAATTGAGTCTCGCTTTGAAAAAAACGGAGTTTAATCCAAGTGCATAAGTGTCGTCCCTGATTAGCCTTTGTAGCCCGCACTTAATAACCTCGGACGACACTTAACGCACATTCCTTATAGAGTTTTTTTCCAAAGCGAAGCTCATAACTTATCTTACAAAAAATGAGTAATTCGTTAAACATAGCTTGTAATGAATTTTTGTAAAAGTTGACATCTATGAAAATTAATGTAGCCTAGTCAGTGCCATTTGTTTACGTTTACTTTAGTCGAAACATATTTTATTTGGTTTAAACATATTTATTCTAGAATGTGTGTACAAGATATTTTACAAACATCTTCAGTTTATAGGATTGGAACGGTAGCAAAGCTAGTAGGGTTCCTTTCCCCAGCAATATATTAACATACATAGTGACGGTAATTTGCATTTTAAACACAAAGCAATGAATAATGATTCGAGGTTAAACAAGTATGTAAGTATCATTGGAATAAAAATTGTTTTGTTTTTTTGAAATATTGAAACAGTGTATTTAAGAAAACAAAGCAGAATCAAAGAAATAATTGTTAAGAAAAGAAAATGTAAAAAATAAGAGAACCGATAGTTATATCATCCCAAACCTTCCCGAGCCTTCGATGAAACTATGTACTGCATCAAACACAGCTAAATTATCTACAAAGGAAAGATTTTCATCGCCATACAATAATGTGCGCAATTTTATTTCATGGCATACATTTGAATAGCATATATAGCTGCAGCTGAGAAACGTTGTTCCAAAACAGAACAAGATAAGTTTTGATGCAAAGCATCAAAGGGCGTCGGGAATTTCAGTGTAAAAGGCACTCAATGAAGTTACATGGAACGATTTTTTTCTACTGTAAATATTAATATAGTGGCCGATTATTTTAAACAAAATAGAAAAGATACTGGTATAACCATTATCTATGATTTTGTGTTATAACCCCCAAATAACCATTATTTATGATGTTGTGTTGTAACCCCCAAATAACTATTACCTATGATTTTTTGTTGTAACCCCGTAATATTGCATACTTCATTTTATTAACCAGGTTTTCCGAAGGAAAAAACTGGTTATTAGATTGGCGAAGGCGGGCGGGCTGGCTGGCTGGCTGGCTGGCGGGCTTGCGGGCGGGCGGAACAAGCTTGTCCGGGCCATAACTATGTCGTTCATTGTCAGATTTTAAAATCATTTGGCACATTTGTTCACCATCATTGGACGATTGTCGCGCGAAATAATTACGTCGATATCTCCAAGGTCAAGGTCACACTTTGAGTTCAAAGGTCAAAAATGGCCATAAATGAGCTTGTCCTGGCCATAACTATGTCATTCATTGTGAGATTTTAAAATCATTTGGCACATTTGTTCACCATCATGGGACGGTGTGTCGGACGAAAGAATCACGTCAATATCTCCAATGTCAATGTCGCCACGACTAAAAATAGATTTTTTTTTTAAACAAACTTACAAAGGGGGTTAATTTTGTTTGTTCATTTCAAAAGTTCAGTTTGAGTTTTCTCCCTTTATCAGATTTTTTTTCACAATGAAAACCTGGTTTTGTGACAATTTTGTCCCTTGTTTACATTTGTTTCCTTTTTTTACTGGCATCCGTGTGCAAATTTCATTAATGGAACAGAACTGTGTAGGTTTTACAAAATCTGCTTAATCTTGTAAGCGTAATTTAATATTTTTCTCAACTTCAAGGGGAGATGATTCTGAACCTATTTTTATGTTGCTCATTTACGATAGGGGCTGAGTACTCATTGATATGAAAACACTGCAAAAGTTTTAATGTGTTTACGAACCCCCACTCTCTCACACATATATTTCATGGGCATAATACAAACAAAAATGGTTACAATAAAACAGCATATTTATTTAAACTACAATGTCTACATCAAAACAATTAGTTAACATAGAACACAAATAAAATAATTTGATTCTACTGGGGCTCGAACCTTGGGTCTCTCACATGTGAAGCGAGCGTGTAACCACTACACTACGGAACCGCTGCGCTTTTGTTTGAAAACCACAAAATAAATATATTTTGATTATATTTTGTTTTTATACAAAACCTAAAAGTTTCACTGGTTCGCGTATTTGCCCAGTCCCTGTGATCTTTTATTATTGCCCAATCCCTGTGATCAGTTATTAATTTAAAAAATTAGCTTTGCATTATTGGCAATAAATGTTGTAGTAAATGTAATAGGCACAAATGCAGTACTTATTTACACTAATTTACACAAAAATTCACCACTATGCAAGATATGCTGACAACAAAAATATAAACATTGATCCGTAAATTAACTTCTCCTCCCATAAGCGAAAAAAAACCTATTGCATACGAGTCGCCGCACTTCAGTGCGACGCCAATAAGAGCGAAAGATCAATATCTTATAGGGTTCTTCTCCATAATTTTCTATACGTTTACTATGATAATTATATGACCGTTAAGCGTCTTTACATTATTATAATTCTTAATAAGACGATCGAATGCACCGAACGTTTTCAAGTTTCTTGGTATTCCGTTTTATTTGTATGAGTAACCGTTAAGCGGCAATATCACTATGGCAACTTTTGTATATTTATTTCATATTCTCGAAAACAGCAACGGTAGTGATGGGAATCGTCGCAGTCCAGGCCTTCAAACATACGGCGATGGCCCAGGCAGCCAGTAAGACCGTCGTGTTAGGTCCGGGAGGCTTGACATTTGGGCTGCAGGTTAACCTTCCTTGGGCACTTGTAGTCTCGGGTAGGTACATGTAGCAACATATATTTAACTCAGTGTTTAACCCATTTATGCCTAGTGGACTCTCCCATCCTTCTAAATTGGATCAGTTTATTTCCAAAATTAGGGATGTCTAGTATATTCATTTCTTTATTTAGAATATTTCTTACAGAAATTCCTTTAAGCAAACAGCGCAGACCCTGATGAGACGCCGGATCATGCGGCGTCTCATCTGGGTCTACGCTGTTTACCAAGGCTTTTTTTCTAGACGCTAGGCGCCGCACAAATGGGTTAAATATAGAATTATTGAAAAACATATTTCCTGCACAATATCTTATCAGAAGTAAGACTTTTTTAATGATTTAATATAAGGTTAAATGCATGTCTTGTCACTGTGCATCAGTGTAGTGGATCTAAAAAAAGTTAATACGAATTGCAGTTTATGTAATAGTACAAGCGCTGGTGAAAAAATTAAATTGTACCTCTTTATTATTTGAAACTCTCGGTATTAGCTCTGAAGCACTCAATTATATGGGCCTGGTATGGGTCCGTACTCTTTGTGAATGTGCTGTTTTATGTCTAAGTGTATGTTACGACAATTCATACACGTCCGTCTTACAAAAACATGGATGTTGTTAATCCAGCGACTTTGTTCAGGTGACTTAAGTGTGTAATATAACTAGATATTTATTTTTGACGATATATTCAAATAAAGCCACGCTGTGTCAAAACGGGGCTTTATGCCTGTGCATATGGTGTCGTCCCATATTAGCCTGTGCACTCGGCGCAGAGCGATGCCCAGTTAGATCATGTTTTATATTAATGAGAGAACAAAATATTTTTTACAAAACGGCTTATTATTAGCATGGGGAATGTCGAACTATGTTCATAGAAAACTTAAGACTTCGAAGTATATGTATCGCATAATCGCTATTTATCGGTCAATAAACGACACTTTGTTGCTATGATACGTTACTTTACGATAATTGGGTTGACGCTCGATCAATTTCATTCATTTACTTGAGAACAAGACATTGTTGTTGATACGTCGATTCGTAAAATATATTCGGCGTCTCTGCTTCTTCGCAAACTATAGTTTCGATCAATATTTGTAATTAAATGCCAAGTTCTGTGTAACAGGAATAGGCGGGGCGTTTTCCCTGATTACAGCAATTGTTATTGGGGTCCGAGTGTGCTGCTGCTCCCCGGTGATCGGCGGAGAGTCCACCAGATATACGGCGCACTATGTCAGCGATGGAAAGGTACGCATTCTCCTGATATACGTGTCAAACTATACATCTATATTAATTAAAAGATTTACAACAATACTTTGTTGATGTTCCTAATCAACCCAGTTCCGGATATGAACGTTTAATAAAAAGAAAATAGGAAATGTATCACAAAATTCCATCATTAAACAAAATATTACTGTATGAGACGATATCCCACTTGAAGTGTTAACATGTTATTACCCTATCTAAGAGATGGATACTCATCCAGAATAGTTAACTTTTAACACTTCTATTTACTCGCTTGAAAATTATTCCTTTATTTTTGCAGGATGATAAAGCTTGATATATGTGGAATATACGACTTGATATCGGTGGAATATACGGCTTGACATCGGTGGAATATACGGCTTGACATCGGTGGAATATACGGCTTGATGTCGCTTGAACACAATTTGGCTATTGTACACATTTCTTATTATTTTCCCCATTTTTTACGTTTAACTTGTCTGTGTGCTGTTCATATAGACTGGTGTGAAGTATGGATTTTATATGTACCATGGTTATGTATGTTTTTCCATGAATAAACTGAATGTGGTCTATGGCTGCATGCTGTCAATATAACGAATAGTGTTGTTCTTTAATATCTGCTTGTATCTGTTTCCTATTTTAAAAGGGCACAAACATTTCTGTTTTATGTTAAAACGTTTACTTTCATATGTATGAATCCCACTCAACGAATAACGTCGATTTCTGATGTGTATGCCAGTTAGCTCACAAAATCACGTTATCGTTCTATTTGTAGACCAACAGTAAGTCAATTCAGCAAGTCGATTTATGCGAATTTGACACATTTCTTCATAAGCTGATTTATAGTATAACTCTATTATTTGTATATAGAACAAATTTATAAAAATATTATAATTGTGTTTGTATGTTACCAAAAGTATAGCCGTTTAACGCGAAAATAATACGTGTAGTTGTAAATACGATTCAAATAATGCTCATATGTTGTAACCAGATGTAATATATTCATGCAGCTTATAGTTTCATAACGGAAAGTGAAAGATTAAAGGCAGCGTTTGAAGAGCTGCAGAGTATATGAACACATGCTATAACATAAACCACTTTAGATAAACCGCTTGTAAGGAAAAGTGGAATTCAAAGTTAAATAAGAGTTGCGTATAACTTTAAGTATTTTATTATGAAAGAAAGAAAACATTGTATTATGAAAGAAAGAAAACAAAAGCTCCAAAACTTCAAACCATATGCGATTATCTATGTTTAGGAAACACGTAATAACTCGTCAGAGTTTTAATAATATGAGTCGCGTTCTGAGAAAACTGTGCATAATGCATTTGCGTAAAGTGTCGTCCCAGATTAGCCTGTGCAGTCCGTACAGGCTAATCATGGACGACACTTTCCGCCTTAACTAGATTTTTGCTAAGAAGAGACTTTCTTTAAACCGAAAATATCATAAAAGCGGAAAGTGTCGTCCCTGATTAGCCTGTGCAGTCCGCACATACATTAAGCACCATTTTTTTTCAGAATACATCTCATATTATTAATCCTCTGTGCTATATTCTACGTCGATACTTGGCTTAAATACTTACTGATATTTTAGACATAGTTTGCTTATATATATGTGTATACTACCAATTTAATGTTCTCGTAATTCGCCCAGTTTCGGCTTTTGCATTTTTACACTTTTGTGCGTACTTTTAAATCGTTGTTTTGACCATTTAAATTGTTAGACTTTTAAAAAGTCAAAAAAGTGACTATTGAAAGATATTGATGACTTATTTGAATGCATTTTTCTTTGCTATCCCTTGTTATTTGAATTTAAATATACTGCAATCCAACCAAAATAACGTCTTCCTTTTTAATAACAAAGTGCGAGGGTTTCAATCGTGATAATACTGATCATTTTTATTTGATAGTTGGAAAGCAGCGTTGTTTTAAAAGAAAGGAAAATGTCAACCGCGCTGTAAAAGCGATTTACTAGCTAGTACTTCGTAATATTCAAACCTTTTTTATATGTGTTCTTTTTGGTTGTCATAATTTTTTATTGTTGTTTGTTAATAGGAATAAGCAGCTTGCATAGAGGGCTATCAATTTAAAAATACACTCAGTGTCATGAAACAACTTTTGTTTGCAATTACCTGCCTGGGAGGTTAGAAATTTAGCCGAGTATTCATCATGTAAAATATACTCCCTAGGTACTTCTCGTATTACCTCAGCCTCAGGCGTGTAGCGCGGCGCACGCTTTATCTTAACACTAATTTGAGCAACAACTACACAAATTTCATTCAACATTAGCATCATAATTTGGCAAGATGCAGTGCTCGCCATTTCGAATGCTGGTAATTGTACTGGCGATATTTTCAATAGGATTTCACCTTACTGGTATAATTGCACCGGCATGGCTTCGGATGTCAATGGAGATTCATACTGACCTCAAGGATAGTTCAGTGGAGGTACATATAGGATTATGGTTTAATATCATCTGTCAAAATGGAGGAATGGCTAAGGATTGTGTGACCATGTTTACATTTGGAAATATGGACAGCGATGGTGAAAGTAAGGCGTTTTCTCTTATTTCATAGTTTTGTTATTCTTTATTTACTATTCCTGCATAAGTGTTAGCATGAGTTGAAACTCTTAAAAGATGTAAAGTTACATATATGGAAAGTTTAATCAACGTCTTTACCGTTTTCTGCTAAAGCGTTGTTTAAAATTGAATGTGTTCCAGAACCCACTCCTGCTTTTTGTTATAAAATAAATGTGTCTATTGCTCTAAGTAGGCTTAAGTGTTGATCTTCAAGGGCTGGACATACCTCCTTATGCTTCCTGAAAGTATTTTGATACAATCTGCCATTTGCGACCACAGGTGGTTAGCGTGTGGTTATTATATTTATTAGTGAAAACATCATTTTGAAAGATAAATTATCATATTATAACGAAACATCAACTACGGTCTGATCGATGTTAACTGGGTCAAGCGAATTGTGTATCACGTTATTTCTTAAAATTTGACCCAGCATGTGTAGAAATATAACAAGATATATACATTTCCAGAAAGGAAAATCATTTCTGCGTTAAAATAAGACCGGGTTCATGAAAATCGCTGCAAAATTGATGAAGTAATGGCTGTTCAAAACGATGCACCCCGTTTTCGGATGATTTCGAGTTGGATACCTTGTTATATATATCTTTGATAGTGACATTTTTTTTCTTCAGAAAAGAAGATTTTTCGTTATAATATGATAATTTATCATTCAAAATGATGTTTTCACTTATTAATATCATAGCCACACGCTAACCACCTGTGTTTGCGACATATAAGTTATTCATTTGTAGTGCAAATTGAGCTAGCCTCTTTTCGATTGTTGTCAATGAACAACTTTAATTGCTACACGTTTGAATATTTTTATCATTAGAGGTGATGCAATGTCTTTTCTCGGACTATATCATGCTGTCTTTTTGGACCTTGTTCAACGAAGACACGCACAAAACTTGCCAAGATTATGTATCTTGGTTACTTGAACACGATTACTCTTGCTGTTTGTTTTTAACTTTAAATATGGAGTAGGTAGTTTATTTTCTGGGACAAAAATAGGTATAGAGACTTATCTGAGAACTCGTGGTTATAATCCTATAGCGACACGACATATATACGATGTGAAAAGTTGAAATTTGACCACAACAACTTGACCGCGGTTAACTCTTTGCCGCCTAGCCCAGCATCAACTTCTAGCTTGCAGTTATTTCCAACTACGCGCAAGTAGTGACTACAATCAACAAGTGCTGATGACTGTTAAATTAAAACAAATCACTTGATCAATCGCATTCTTGATGAAAGGGAGACCGATTACTACAATCACACGTGAACATTAGGATAATTAAACCTGCATGAATGCGAATCCTTAGATGAACAGATTCTAAGGAGCCGGGTACCTCGTATAGTAACGGTCTGTTACGCATTACGGCTGAATCTGTTATAACATTTACCTGTGCCTGTAAGCATACAGAACACGCGTTAGGATTCAGGTGTTTGAGACATAACACAGCACTTAATGAAGTACTGCGCAGTAGAATGTTCTCAATTGTAAAATACTATAGAATCTTATCGAATATGTATTTGATTATCATAGCTTATCGGAGAACATTTGCTGTGCGCTTATAATAATCACATGTTCACTTTGAAAAATTCTTAAACAAACAGATGCCAGTTACCGACGATACGGTTTTGTTAAACCAGATTTCAGCACGAACAAAATGAGTTCGCGTATAGAGCCGACAAGGATTAGCCTGTGCAGTCCGCACGAGCTTATCGGAAGGACACTTTTCCGCTTTTATGATATTTTTTCAATTCAAGAAAGTCTCTTCTTAGCAAAAATCAAATTTAGACGGAAAGTGTGGTCCATGATTGATGAGCCTGTGCGGACTGAATAGGCTAATCTGGGAGGACATTTCACGCACATGCATTAAACCCCCTTTTCACAGAGCGCAGCTCAAACAACAAGTTGAACCATATCGAGACTTCCGTAATCGTAAATATAATAATCCGTTGCATGTTCAGTAAGAAACACCCAATATACCTGCACATCGTAATGTTGAAGGAACTGTAGTTGTTCGCAATAGTGTGAAATTGTGTGACATTAAAATTCCCATCATATCTGTTAAAATTATCATCTAATTCACCAGACTATTATCATCGCTTCGGTATCCGGATATTATAACATTCGGACAATCGATCCTACGCTAATTTTTTTAAGAGGCTGCGATTGCTTTATACAATAAGATTCCAAATGATACAACATAGTATACGCTTATCATCGAATTATAAGCTGTCAATTCAACATACTATTATGACCGCTGTTTTAGCCACAACAATTTCCAGAAACACATGTTTTAAATTAAACTTTATTTAACCCATTTATGCCTAGCGTCTAGAAAAAAGGTCTTGGCAAACAGCGTAGACCCAGATGAGACGCCGCATGATGCGGCGTCTCATCAGGGTCTGCGCTGTTTGCTTAAAGGAATTTCTGTAAGAAATATTCTAAATATAGAAATAAATATACTAGAAATCCCTAATTTTGGAAATAAATTGATCAAATTTAGAAGGATGGGAGAGTCCACTAGGCATAACTGGGTTAAAAACAAACATAATACTGTTTGCCCTGCGGCACTCGGTTGTTGATTTACCCTTATTGTGTATTTAAAAGTGTTCTAAGGTTCGTACGTTTAATTCGTTCGTTTGTGTAATTGTTTGTCTTGACTTAAAAGTTCCATATTCGTTTAACGACCCATCAGTTTGCGAAAGTAGGCAACAAGTCATTTTCTATAATATATCAACTTTTATTCTTGGTTAAATGATAGTATAGATTGTGTTATTCTGTATATGATTCTTATTAAATAATTGAAACAAGATAGAAACAAGACACTCCAACACAAATATAATCCGTCCAACAAGTAAATGTCCGTCCAAGTTGGGAAGTATTCTGTGCAATTCGCTATTGAAGTGGCTCAATATATGAAATTTTTACGGCTTTTTATACATGTTCCAAAAACGTGAAAACCGTTCACATATTTTAGCAATTAAACAACGTGGTCTATCCCCACACTCCAACACAATAACAAAGTAGTTTCGTAACCAATTGATTCTATTATCCTGATTTAAACCTCCTTGACAAAACTGTTTTGTCACCATTTAATTCGATCATCCTGATTTTAACTTCAGTGATCAAATAGTTTGGTAATCATTTAATTCGACCACACTGTCAAATTGTTCTTTTTTTATATTTTAACATCAATTTGATTGTTACCTAACCATATGTCCGAAGTATTGCCACAGGTAAGCGATGACCAAGCAGTTTCCAAAATTCTGTTCAGATTAACATGTTTACTTTGTTAGTTTATAGGAACAGGCTTGCGTGGGAAAAGTGTTACGGCTAAAAATATTTGATTTTACACTTGGTACTAGGGTATTAAGATATATTTTATGTACATACTACTATATTTGTTCATTTAAACCTCATCTTAATAATTACTAAGTGCAACATTTTATTTGCATGCATACAAGTACATTCTTATGACAAAATTGTTGTTCATACGCACTCACTTCGCATGCAGTAATTTGTTCATATTATACATGATAACGTTACAATATAATGAAAGATAATAACCATCGGATACGGTTAAAATTCCTCAATATATGATTCACAGTATATGGCAATTTGTGAATGAAGTTCAAAATCTTATATCTCTTAGATAAATAATTAAACAGAAGTACTTGGGTGACTTGTTGTTATGTTATGGTACGGTAAATTTAGTTGTAAGATAAGTTTTTCACTAGCGAACACCTCATACAATGTAATTTTAATATTCAGATTTGTTATAAATGACAGACACTTTATGTTGTAAAATGTAAGTGATTTAAGTCAATTTAAACATCACTAAGCATATACTTAAAATACATCATTTGTTTTCGTATGAACTGAACTATGTGGTACTCTTCATGTAAGAGTTGATTATTAGTTTATATATACATGTAAATCTATATGAGTTGAGAAACTACAAGAATTACACAACAGTGAACAGTACTTCTAAGTGATTTAATAAAATAAAAGTACATTCTCTATTTTTGACGATTGGATTATTTTTGAACCTGGATATATTCGACGACCACGATTCCAGTCCGACACATCTTAAGGATGTTCGATCGTTTCCACTTTACGGTAATTGATTCACTATATCGTGAAAATTAAAAACCTTTATATATTTTCACGGTTTCAAAATATTAGGTTGGAATAAACGAGTGTAAATTCTAGTTTTACTGTTTTGATTATGCGCCTTTAAATTTTCGGCATTTACATATTTTCGAGATTTACTGCATTGAAACCAAGCGTTCGATTGCTTGACGTCACTTCGTGATCGACATCGATGAAACGCTTGCTTACGCTGTAGATGTTATTTTCTGTGCAAATACAAGCGTCTATTGATAACGAAACGATAATTTGTCAACAATGAGAATCAGATACTTGGCATAATAATTTTCATTTAAAATGTCTAATTTGGATATAATTCGGAATACAAAACGAAACTTAAAAGGTATTGAAAACAACAACGTTCAAAAGAACAATGTGGATTTCAATAGAAAGACTATTTCCACCGACAATCAGGATTTCCGGTATGACCACTGTTATTTTGACGATTTTTCTATCGGTTCGTCGGTAAGCGAGACCACATGTGACAACAGCGATGCTAGTTGGATATAAAATTGGTAGACGTGTCGTTGAACTCGACACATTGACCGAATCGCTTTTAGCATGCAGTGCTTGTCAAGTGCCCATGAATTTACTTAACACTGTAGAAAGCAGGGATTTCGGACAGGCATGTGTTTTGGACATACAGTTTAGCAATTGTGGTGCAGTAAATAATGTGGCTACTGGACGGAAACATGGCAGAGTTTATGACATGATCACAAAGCTTGCATTTGGGTAAGACTTCTTTGTCTTTTTGGTACATTGGTGCATTATATCATGATTTATTGTCTAAATTACTGATACTTTTGAATACATTCAGATAGTTATCTCTAAGTAATTCGCGTGTAGTCTACATGCATACATTTTTTATATTGTACTTGCTATATTTTTCCTTCATATTTTGTCTGATTTACTGCCAGTAAACACAATTACAGTAGAATGTGAATGGTTGTCCTTAGTTAAACATGTATATTTTAAAGTGACATAAGTTTATTTTCTTCCTGCAGTCCTAGTTATTAATACCGGTAATAAATATGAAATTTTACAAGTTTACAAAACATAAATATTCTCAATTTGTCAAATACGTATTGGTTTTGAAAATAAAGGGCTTGAATTAATTCTTATTTGTGTGTATGTAGATCACTAGGTCTTATAAAATGTTGTAACTTTTGTAAATTAGTGACATTATTTCATATTATTTTATTCCGCATACGCATATTCTAGCATTGTGCATTGTCAACTGTTCTGTCATTTACTGCAATCTGTTTCAGGTAAATCAAAAACTGGGTGTTTCACCTGGGACTTTAACATCGAAACTGGCCCTTCTCCATGACCTTCAGCACAAAAAAAGAAAGGCTATAGCTGTTACTCGTGCAGCAAAACAGTGACGCATAAGACTTAAAACTCGAACGGTATTTTTAATTATGGGCATTTTATATTTAAAACACAGTATTCTTCATTTGTATGCCCCCAATTGGCGACATAGTTTTCGCACTGTCCGTGGGTCGGTCAGTCCCTCACACTTGTCGTGCCTTCTCTCTAATTCAAGTAGTTTTCATCCGATCTTCACCAAACTGGGTTTCTTACAATTGTATGGATTATTTTTTTATATAGTTACAAAGTTGGAGTTTGGGGCATCCGTGTCGTGTGGACACATTTCTTGTTGTAGATTGTATCAATAGATCCATCAATTATATATGCAAAGTAGTAGTAACATTTAAAAGCATATGCTAATGTTTGTAAATTGATTATTGTAAAAGCATTAATGTGCTGTGTAATCATTTCTTTAAATAAAAATCGGAGATAACCCACGAAGATGCAAGCAAATGTTCCAATTTGAAATTCTGTTTTTCTGTTCAGGCATTCAAAGGACAGTGCAAGAAGTACGAGTGGGACCAACATACAGTTCAAACATAGAGGACCAAGACGTTGAAGTTACAACTATACCCCCACCTATACCCAAGCCTGGTCAAGCAGGGCTAGACACGACTGGGAAGGAATTTGTTTTCTTTGATTTGGAAACAAGAGGGTTAGGTAAAGTTTATTTTTTAACATATTCCTTATTCACAGTGTTGCACATACAGAAGTTTATCTTGGTCCAATTCAGGTATTTAGGTACTCTAAATCTCCAAAGTTGAACTTCTATTAAAAAATATACATATTTACTTACATGTATAACATAATTCAACCTGCTACTGCTGAGTAACTCAATGTGTCAGAGATATCGTGTGAATTGTTGGTCAACCTAGCATATGATTGAATTGCAACAAGAGTTATGTTCAGACTAATTTCTCAGTTTGCTTTCATATAATACATCATTCTTAATCTTTATTGATAAAATGATAGTAAATACCACTTAGATGATGCAATTTTACATTACCCACAACTGGCTTTAGTATATTATTGTGCATCATTTAAGAATTTAAACACTTTTCTCTTCGCTTCTTCAGATTTATGAATACATAAGATCATTAGATGCCAACAACTTTCTTTGATATATCCATGAATGGAAGAAAAGAGCGTTTCAATTTTCATAATAACAGTTATTATGCCCCCCTTGGAAGAGAGAGTTAATATTGTTTTGCTGGATGTTTGTCTGTGGGTAGATCATTAAGTTTCCGATCAATAATTTGTCAACTTTTTCACTGATTGGCTTTTTACTCTCCATGTGCATAGGGATTGGACAGTATATAACCCCCATTTAAATTATGGTCACTTAGTCAAAGGTCACAATAAGTGTGAAAATTGTTTCCGATCAATAACCCTTCAACTGAACATTCTCTTAAACCACAATGCATAGAGAATGAATGTGAAGGAACCTCTTCTACGATTGTTCACATTAAGCTTCAAAAAAAGTCCTGTCCTGGTGGGGGCAATGTTTTTCCCTTTTATATTTATTGTAAACACTTCAAATGTATTTTAAGAAGTTTACATTGTACTTGGGGGAGCGACCCAGGGCTCTGTGATTAACGGGGCTAAAATGGATTTTGTGCAATTTCTATTTAAAATTTTTGTTTTGTTTTTTCAGAGCACACTTCTCACATAATGCAGTGCATTCAACTGGTCAATTTTCAACATATGTGATGCATGAGAAGAAGATTTCCTTGCAAGCGTCAGAAATAACTGGAGTGACAGTTGTTAGCGACTCTATGCTTGTCAAGAGACAAACAGTAACAGCTGTCCCCATCAAATCTGCATTGACAAGTTTTATAACATTCTTACAGAAATGTTCACCAATTATTTTAGTTGGGCATAATATAGAGTCTTTTGATTGTATAGTGTTGCTCCGTGCTATCCATACTTGTTGAAAAATGTTTGAGTTTCAGCAAAATATTTGTGGCTTTTTAGATACTTAAAAATGTTAAAGGAAATATTACCAAATATGAAATCATATAAGCGGGAACATTTAGTTAAAGACGTCATTGGTGAATTATACATGAAATTTATAAGTCAAGGTGTTGCAAGGAAAGTTGCAGGAAGTGGATTTCAACTTAAACATTTGAGTCCTGTATCAAAAAGAAACGGACTGAGTGGTTTGAGGAGCCCCCTGTCAGAGGTTACAAACGGACAAATCAGAGTAACAAAATCAAAGAAAATAATATGTTCAATAGCGAGTTATTTGTTGCCTGACATCTAACCAATTGTAATTTGCATCTTGTATATAGATAAGCTATGAAATCTAATAGCTGTTACATAATTGTTTTTCCTTCTCGATGACGAACATAGTTGTGATTCTTATGTCAGTTGTATTTCTCATGTTTCACCTAAGTTGTAAGATATTTTTGGCAGTGCATTAAACCACAGATGGTGTGTGAAACATAATTGCCCAGCTTATTGTATTCTTTGTTGTTTTAAGCTTCACTGGCCAAAGGCCAGCGGGGCTTATGTTATGATTCTGTGTCCGTCGTACGTGCGTGCCTGAACGTTTCCTTTAAACATCTTCTTCTCCTAAACTACTGGTCCAATTGTGATGAAATTTCTCAGGATAGTTCCTCTTTCAACGTTGTTCAAATTGTGCCCCTGGGGTCAAATTTGACCCTGCCCCGGGGTCACAAAATTGAACATATGCTTATATAGGGTCTATTTTGTGAAAACTTCACATATTTTTTCGTCCATAACCATTGGGCCTTGGGCTTCCAAATTTGGTATGTAGTGGCATCTTATAGTCCTCTACCAAGTTTGTTCAAATTATGCCCCTAGGGTCAAGTTTGACCCTGCCCTGAGGTTCACAAAATTGAACATATGCTTATATTAGGCATTTTTTGTGAAAACTTTAAAAATCTTCTTGTTCATATTAGTATGGCATAGGGCTACCAAATTTGGTATGTAGTGACATGTAATAGTTCTCTACCAAGTTTGTTCAAATTATGCCCCTTGGGTTAAATTTGAAACTGCCCCGGGGGTTACAAAACTGAACATATGCTTATAAAGTGCTTAATTTGTGAAAACTTAAAAAAAAATTGTCCATATCTATTGGGCCTAGGGCTACCAAATTTGGTATGTAGTGACATCTTATAAACCTCTACCAAATTTGTTCAAATAATGCCTCTGGGGTCATCTTTGACCCTGCCGCGGGGGGTCACAAAATTTAATAAACGCTTAAAAAGCGCCTATTTTGTGAAATCTTAAAAAATCTTGTTGAAAACCATTCTGACTATGGCTACCAAATTTGGTATGCAGGAACATCTTATAGTCATCTACCAAGTTTGTTACTTTGGGTCAAATTTGACCCTGACCCGCGGGTCACAAAATTGAACATTATATACGCTTGTATCTTGCTTATTTTGTGAAAACTTTAAAAATATTCTTGTCCTTAACTCTACATCTAAGACTTAGGGCCACCACATTTTGTATGGAGTGAGATATAGTAGTCCTCTACAAAGTTTGCTCAAATTATGCCCCTGGGGTTAAATTTTACCCAGCCCAGGTGGTCACAAAATTGTACATGTGCTTAAATAGGGCCTATATTTAAGTATCTGCACATGCGGAGAATATTTGTTTCAGTCTTTTTTTCAGCAGTGGAGCGATACAGGGCCATCATGGCCTCTTGTCTTTAAATACACATCACACAGTTCTAAAAATAATTTTAAAATACCTAATACATATGTTCAATTTAAAACCAACAACATGGGTAACAGGTGGGTGGGGTAATTTAAGATGTTTATATGAACATCAACATTGTTTTTTCAGTTGTTACATCTGAAATATTTTCATAACAATATACATTATAAATATTTCTACGTGTATCACATTTCAGTTGATAATTTGATTGTTATGGAGCAGTTATTATATAGATATGTTTTAAATACTATTACAATGTTAGTCATTGTATTTTTGAAATTAAGTCCATATTAAAATGTCTATAGCAAAAAAAAATCCACGGTGACCTATCAATTTCTTTACTTAATTTTAATGCTTAGCTAGTTTCCTTTAATTATTGAGAACTTCAAATGAATATGAATATTACATCAACAGAAATATGTATCTGTATTGCATGTTATCTATTTTGAACTGTGCAATAAAAAATTCAAAACAAACAAAAAACTATTCATACTTATTTCTCATTATTTTTTACGATTTCCATAATTTTTGGTTTTAAAACTGTTCACTATGATAATACACATGTTACAGTTGCTAATCTAATGCAATCTCAATACTATTATGCCATTTTAAATGTATTACACAAAAACATTTTACCGTACCCCCAAATTTATGCCCCGCAAAAATGACCTTTTTTCAAACGCACATGGCATTTAAAAACCTTCGTTATCTCAAAATTATTCACGGTGACCTCTCTTTTTTATTTTATATTAATTTCAGATACAGATTCATTAATCACCATACAAAAAATTATAGCATTCCGGATATTTTGAAAATTATCACAAAACGATCGAACATCCTTAACATATAAACGGTATCATTTTTTTATAGACCATTTACCTGTCTTGGACCACAAAGTATTGACCATAAATATGATCTGCTATTATTCCATCTAATTCCAGCCCCTGCCATGAATTTCGAGGTAATCAAAGCGCTCGTGATGACTGGCGAGTCAATGTGCTTGCTCGGCTTCGTCCTCGTGCTTATCCACTTCCACCGCGAGAACAACCTCAACCCCAGCCAGGCTCTAGCTGTCCTAGCAGCACTCGTGTTTTTTGTGTGCGGTAGGATTTTAGAGTTGGTTTATACTCAACAATTCAAATATTTTTTAACTAAGTGATGCATATGCATGAAGTGCTTGGTCACATTAAATCTTAAATGGGATGTTCTGTTTGAGGCAACACGGCCGAAACGAAATACTTTAATAGATAAATACATTTTATACATCTTTTATTTAAAAATATATCTACAATATGGATGTTGAAAACATATTCATTCAACAATCGACTTTTGACTTGAATCGGATGTAATCACTGCGAAGATAGACTGTTATTTGTCTTAAACAATTCTATTATGTATTCATAAGACAAGAGTGCCTGAAAAGCTCAAAGTCGCTATTCTGAGATACAAAAAAACTGACCTTTTCTGTGCAGCCCAATATATCATAAAAACACATGTTCTGACCACCACGTTTTATTAAGAGTGAACTATAAATGCAACTTTTAGAGTGCTTACAAGGTTTTGCTATAGCCATATAAAGACTGCCCAGTTGGCGGCCATGTTTTTCAAACCAGAACCATTTTCGAACTTATCCATGATATGATTAAACCACTGTTCTGACCGAGTTTATGACTTAAGGAGTTTTTACTCTAGCCATATAAGGAAAAATGCCGCCCCCCCCCCCTCGTGGCCATGTTGTTCAATCAACCGGAACAATTTTCGAACTCATCAAAGATGAGAAATTGAGAAAAATCTTTTGATCAAGTTTCATGATGATTGGACAATAAATGTGGCATTTAGATTGTTAACAAGGTTTTACTATAGCCATACATAGCCATATTAGGAACAATGCCCCCCCCCCCCCTCCCCCTGGCGGCCATGTTTTTTTTACCAACAGGAACTATTTTCGAACTCATCCAAGATATCATTGGTACGAATCTTTTGATCAAGTTTCATCGATGATCGGACAATTAATGTGGCCTCTAGAGTGTAAACACGGGTTTGCTATAGCCATATAAGGACAAATGCCCCGTCCCCTGGCGGCCATGTTTATCAACCAACCTGAACCATATTCGAACCCTTCCGAGATATCATTGGCACAAACCCTCTTACCTAATATTATGAAGATTGGACTATAATTATGGACTCTAATGTGTTAAAAAGGCAAATGGTGACGCCGCACGACGGACAGAAGGCGATCACAATAAGCATATTGTGCACAGGTGAGCAAATAAGGGTATCAATTTAGTAAACATATCCGATAATTTTTAGGTAGTTTGGGTAACCTGGAAGAAAACAAATTCTAATCCTTTTTAGACACTGGTTAAAGATGCTCGTGGTCACATCTAAATCAACTTCTTGACTTTGCATTACCCAATCGTTAATTTACTTTCTTTCGCTTCTCTGTCATATGAATAAATTGTCAGTTCTAGCACTTAACATATAGAGTACAAGGAATGTAAAAAAACTATACTATATTCTCCATAAATTGCGATATTGCTGAGATTAAAATTTCGAAGATTAAAAAAAATTGCACTATATCGCAACAGTATTTAAACGATATAACTTTTCATCATAACGAAATAAGATTATTATCAGCGGTTTTTTAGGAATACAAATAAAATAGATTGTTTTTTACATGTAAGCTTCAGAATTAAAAAAACACCATATAATTTTCGTATGTAAGTATGCTTTCGAATCTATTTCAGCTCTGATTGTATTCGGCGCGGTGGGTATCCAAGGTTACCGAAACCAGACGTTTGTTGATACGACAACATCGTTATACACAAGCTCCAATGGTCAAATTAGCTTTGAAATTTACTTTCCCTGGGCGTTACTCGTGTCAGGTACTTATAATTTACAACATGACATCCTGTGTCAGTTTATCAACGTGGCGACTGTGGTATGAATCTTATTTGTAGTTAGGACGTCAAAACGCGTCTTATGATGTATTCTTCACTAAGTTCTTCGCATGCTGTAATTTAAACATGTTTGAACTTAATAATGATGCTGAGTGTTATAATAGGCACTTGTTTGTGAAACTGGTTGTAAACTGTTAAGACATATTCATATTATAGTTATGTGCCTTGTCATCTACTTCACGACGCTGATTCTACTCGAAGTATTTATGTTAATGTTAATGCGATTATTAATGGATATTTCCATTTGAAAGAAAATGATGTTTGCAAAACTGAAACAAATATGTCCGATTAAAATCAAGCTTGCGATGCCGGTAGTCAGTGTCGACAAAATCTTTTCGTCTTCAAATTATTGAAACTAGTCCCAACCACTGCGGTTTTTATTATCGATTAGTTATTTGTTTACTATATATACATGCTCAAAATTAAAAAAAATCCATCTGACCAAGTCATTTAGTCCAATGACATTCGTGCTCAAAACTAAAAAGAATTTGTTTCACTTTTACTGATAGATGTCTCACTTAAAAAACTGTGATTGATATGTCTCATTCACCGTTACAGGAATAGGCGCTGCGCTTGCGTTGTTTGCGGCCATGGCTGTCTCAATCCATGTTTGTTGCTACAAGCCTCAACATCGGGGTGATGTCGTCTACTCGGCGAATTACACCAGTTCGCCTCAGGTATAGCTATGTCACATGTCAATTATGTGCTATAACAGTATGTATTCCTTAACGAAAGTGCATCAATTGACTTAAAATTGTAATATGTATATATGTCTTACTAAATGTTTTGCGAAATAAATATATTAACCAGCTTTCGTATAAGCTGCTATCTTTACTAGAAAAATGCTGTAATATCATGTTTTGTGGTGAATTTCAGACTGAGCCCATGTATTGATGTTGTGAGGCGAAAGTGTGGCTAGTTAAATGACAATACCCACATGGGTTACGTGAAACGTTATGAAAGTCTAGTGTTGTCGAGCGTGGGGACTATTGATATAGTGTCATGCACACAGTTATCAAACGTTACCAGTCATGTTTAGTATTTTGTAGTATCTAAAGGTGGAAATGAACGTGATGCTTGTGAGATGTGGACTTTATACAGCACTGCAGACAGGACTGCAATTATACACAATTGTTGAAATCTTTTTAGAACACTTAATTCTATTTCAATTTATTCACATAATTAATTTATAACTTAAATAAATATTTAAATAAAGTTATCCTACGCATATGTTTAAAGTATATTTCTCTGATAAAATTGGTGCACATTGTGTGAATAGTCCACAAGTACATTTAACTAATGCATTTCATTTTAAATATACTATCTACTTTTTTAAACAGTTGTTAAGTGTTTTTAATACGAATATCACACTATATTATATTGATGTGTGTTCTCAGCACGGGATATCTCACGAATTGAGTTATTAAGTATGCCCATGCAAACATACACTTAAAGCATAGACACAAGTACGAACACATTATATGCGATATTCTCGTTCGAGCATTACTATTAAAGCGTTACGAGTAAATGTCAACAAGTCTACTTTTGCATCCTTATGTATGTTATGTTCTATTATTTTCTCTAACTGTAGAGCAACGTGCTAAATGTTAGCTTTAATTATCGCCTTTTGTATGTCGGTCGTCGTGTGTGGTGGTAATTGAGTTGTTCAGAGTCTAATTAAACCTTTATACCACTCTAGAGGCCTCATTTATTTAAATGAACATTTGTCAGAGCCAGTGCCCCAGATACTGTTTCGGTAAATAGGGTTTTCACCATAACTTTTATCAAACTCACCCGAAATATCATGCGAAAAATATGTTATGACCAAGCTAATTGATAATTGGACTATACACGTGATTTCAATTGTTATAACAAGGCTTTACTAAAGGAGTATAAGGAAAAGTGTCCGGCCCCTGGCGGTCATGTTTTTCAACTTACCGAAACCATTATCGAACTCAGCTGAGTTATCATAAGAATGCCCCGACCAAGCGTCATGCAGACTGGACTGTTAACGTGACTTATATAGTGTAAATATGACCTTTATTTCGTTTGACCAAGTGAAATTTTGTTACTTCATACAATCAAGTTTCGAATTCGATTAATAGCACTGTGAGAAATGTTATGCAGTGCCCCATGTAAGCTGTGTACCTGCTTATTTAAACCATTTAAATTGTTGAAAAACGCAAAAAATATGATGCGTATTGAAAACGCAACCATTTTAACTTAAACGCAAATCTTTTGAATTTGATACACACCAGATACATCCCATGTCGAAGCCATGAATACTTATATGGCCTCCAAAGAAATGAATACAATGATTATGACTTGAATGATCGGAAAAGCGCCGTCATACATTGGACATGTGAGAAATGAATTCATAAAGAACAATTCTTTCTAAATGCCTTTAATATTGCAGTCTTTTGAACACAAACTTAGAAACCGGAATCTTATTTAAAGCTTGGTCAATCGATGTTATACAACCTATATTTAACAATAAATGATCTAGGCTTGATTTTTACAATTACATGCCGATTAGAATTTTAAGTTGCGTAGGCAAGATAGTAACTGCTGTAATTAACGCGCATTGGGTCATTGCGACCTGGAATGTGTTGAAGTCAACGGGGGGTAACTAGAAGCCGATTCATGTCACCCTGGGGTGACTTCAGGCCGATTCTAATCACCCGGTCGGCTTGAAGTCATCCCAGTGTGACATGAATTGGCTTGAAGTCACCCTAGGGTGACAAGAATCGGCTTCTAGTCATCTCCGGGTGCCATCTAGCCATTTCAGGTCGATAATGACCCAATTCGCAAAGATTATAAACTTACTTCATTAAAACCATGCTGGATTTCGCACGGGTTATTCGACATGCCACCATATATTTACATCAAATAGCTACCTTAAAATTAATGGCTGCTTAAAGAAAAAGTATTATGCTCATGTATAGACTTTTGCCTGCATTCGATCATATCTGGAGAACAGGTCTGTGGAATAAAATACTTAAATTGGGAAAACAAGGTAAAATATTCCTCGTGATACAAAATTGGAATTCTAATTTTGAACCCACTGTTTCTCTCAATTGTTTACTATCTCTCTCCCCCCCCCTTCTCTCTCTCTCTCTCTCTCTCTCTCTCTCTCCTCTCTCTCATTATCTCTCCTATATCTCTCTCTATCTCTCTCTCGTCTCTCTCTCTCTCTATCTCTCTCTATCTCTATCTCTATCTCTCTTTCATCTCTAGACTCTTTTACATCTCTCTCGTCTTTATCAGTCTCTGTATCTATCGTCTCTGTCTATGTCGGGTCTGTCTGCCTCTGGGGTTGTAGTAGGTTTGTCTCTCTCCTCTCGAGAGTAGAGATCGGACTATGTAGAGGAGAGCGAGCGGAGAGAGAGAGAGAGCTCGAGCTAGAGAGAGCGAGAGAGAGAGGCGAGAGAGAGAGAGAGAGAGAGAGAGAGAGAGGGAGAGAGCGAGAGAGGAGAGAGAGAGAGCGAGAGAGGAGAGCGAGAGCTGAGCTCGAGAGAGAGAGCGATGAGCGAGAGGCTAGCCAGCAAGAGGGGGATCAGAGAGAGAGAGAGAGAGGAGAGAGAAGATAGAGAGAGAGCGGAGAGCGAGAGAGAGGAGCTCGAGATAGCTCTCTCTCTCTCTCTCGCTCTCTTTCTCTCTCTTATACTCTTACTCTCCTGACTCTCTATATCTCTCTATCTCTGCCTCTACCTCTCCATCTTCTCCTCTCTCTTCTTTCTCTCTCTCGTTCTCCTTTGTTTCTCCCTGTTTCTCTCTCTTGCCTCTCCTCGTCCCCAATCTAACCCTTCTCTTCCCTCTCTCTCTCTCTCTTTCTCTCCAAACTATATATTAATACAACAACCGCTTCTGTTACTGATATTATGTTAAACAACCACTTTTCCCCCTGAATTAACTAATTACTATAATTTAATTTTACATATACTTTTTTTTTGTTTATGTAAATCTCGTTTGAAATAAGCTGACATGTATTTCTAAATGTATTGTTTTGTTACTCGTAAAAACGAATAAAAACTGTTCTGTCTTATGTCTTATAAAGGAAACATCAACCACTCCGGATTATATCAACAACTCTGAAAAAAACTGGATCGTAATGGGGGCTAGGTGGTCACCGTTGGTTAGTGTCAGAATATTTCGAGAAAATTTAAACGAAGGAATAGCTATTATGTTATATGATTGTGTGAACTGTGTGTGTTTTGAAAACGGATACTTATATGATCTTGCTGGAAAGCTGAGGTACAAATTTGATGACTTTATTAACGATATTCTGATTGTTTCGATAGCGTTACGCTTCGGTGAATAGCGCTGTTAACATCACATATAGCACACAGTGGGTATTATACTGGCCTTTGCTGAAACTGACTATAACTGTCGAGCCGTCCACGGTCTCGGTCACTATCGATCATCTATACTACTCAAAAAAGATTGTACGCTATGAGCACAGCAGCCGCGGCTACCCCTGCATAAGCTAAAACTGGTCGCAAAAGGTTTCTCTCATCTCCGATGGACGATACTGATCAAAAGAAATCGAAAGCGACATACAGCATGCTCCCTATCACCGAACACACCGGAACACATCTTGACGAAAACGACGAACCAGCCTGTAAATCATTATTAACGGAGGCGGACTTTGACAAAATCAGTAAGTTAGTGGCTGGTATATAGTACTCGGGATTGCCAAGAATATCGGCGTCGACCTAAATATAGCGGAGATCGACAGTAGTCAAAGACTCGGCAAACCAACAAGCCTGGGTTCCAGCTCCAACAAACCGCGTCCGAAAGACATAGTTGTCAAATTTGCTTCGTGTACATAAATGAGGATCTAACGCGTACGCAAGCTCGTAAAAATCAAACATGCGAGCAGTGTGTGGACGTCAGATGGAGCCATAATTATTCGTGGAATGGACTTGTGCATTCAACGCACTGAAACCATATGCGATTTGCAAAACCTTCAACTGTCCACTGGCGCACGCTTATCTTCCGTCGACCAGTATAGCTGTATATTACCTGTATGAGTGGGATTATAGGCGTCTTTATTCATATGGCCTATAATTACCTGATATTATTAGTTATCACTCCTAAAATAGACATAACTGTATACTCTTCTAAACGTTTATCTTTACGGAAATTTGACTTACACGATTTGGTTTGAGCAACCGAAAAGATTAGATGTGGAGAGTAAGCGACGCCTTATACTTGTTATTTCTGATTTATATAGAAGTTAACAGTAAAATGCTGTCATGTAATGTAAAGAATACTAAACGGATGTCATATTGCTTATTAAAAATCAGTGTACACATGTACTTCCATGTGCCCTATGTAGAATTATATTTCCATTTTTTTTACGTTAATGCGTTAAATCTATCCCAAACAATATAAATTTCACTAATTAGATTTCACAACCGCAGACAACAATATATTGTCTGCGATGCTAAAATGTGACATTAATTATATAAATACGAGGAACTGAAATATAAATTATATTGATACAAGGACATTTACAGTGTTTTATTGTTATTATTGTCTCAATTTTGTTCTTTATAGAATATTTTATATACAAAACTGTACATTAAATTTTCTGTGAAAGTTTAATTAATTATATTAATACGGGGACTTAAAATATTTATTTTATTGATAGATTACATTTTTTATAGTTGTAAGTGTCTCAATCTTTTTCTTAATATGATATTTTATAAATAAATAAAATGTTTCGTGTCACTATAAAACATGTTATTGTACGTTTAGCAAAGTACAAGCACTTTTATAACAAAATATAAACTGCATATACAGAAAATGTTTTAAAGCATCTATAACGCTCCAAATCAACGAAAATTTCGTAAAGTATTTCGTAAAATAAAGTCAAACAATTAAAAATCAGTGTTCCTTATGGCAATTGTCGAATTTTTTTAGACGCCAGACGTGGTTTGGTAAAATAGATGTTTGTAGATACCAAATGCTCGTTTTTATTATTGTTTTGCATATTTAATTCCATTTTAATTTCCCGCAACGATATCTATTCATACGACACATGAACACCATTTTAGTGTTCGTATGTCGTATGAATAGATATATTCGCGGGAAATTCAAATGGAATTAATTGTATCACAAATAAATAAAAACGAGTATTTTGTATCTACAAAAATCTATGTAATCATACCACATCTAGCGTTGAAATTGTGGCTATTGCTTAATGGTTAGTTCACACCAACGGCGAATGCCGCGCTTTTAATCAGCGAGCAAAGCGCCGTCATTTTTGTTAACTTTTCCAAAAATATCTCGATCTATTGCGCTCTGATACGCTCTGATACGCCCTGATACGAATTGGTTGCCGCTTTGGGGACGAAATATTTCCCGACTCGTTACGATTCCTCACACTTTGATCTCGCTTTGATCAGGCTTTGTTACGCTTGAAATCACGCTTTGATAAGCTTTATTACGCTTTATTATGCTTTGATTCGATTATGACGCTTTAAATCAGGCTCTGATACGACTATCGAGCTCTGTTGTGCATTTTAACGCTCTGTTAAGTATTGGAAATTGTCGAGATCGCTGATTTTTATGCCGCTTTTGATTCACAGCCTATATAAAGATGCAGCAGATCCACGAAATAATTGCATCTTTGACTCAAGAACACGATAGCAGAACAATAAGATCCAGAAGTTCCAGATGAACCAGAGCATGATCTATCTGAAGAAGACATGACGTTTGTCTCCCTGTTGTATAACTATATCCTATCCATTGAGGCGGATGAGAGGGAGAAAGAACAGCAAAGACAAGAGGGAGAAGACCATTTATCAGAAGCTTCTGGGCCAGGCCATGGCTCACTGAAGAAAGAAGACAGCAATATGGTCATTACAATAGCCTCCTGGACACACATCTCAGATTAGAAGACCCTGGTTCCTTCAGAAACTTCACCCGATTAAACCCTGATGTGTTTGATGTTATCCTGGAAAGAGTGGCACTAGTCATCCAGAAGCAGCAGACTAACTACAGGCACCCCCTGTCAGCTGGCCTCAAGCTGGCAATCACCAGAAAACTCTTGCGAATGAGCGGGCTCTCCACTTTATCCCATTTAAAGGGTGAACTATTTAAAAAGAGATCCTTAAAAATGTTAACTTGGTCGCGCTTTATTCTCCCAACACAGATCCGAAAAGTCACGTGGTAAAGGAACCGTGTTTATATATAACAGTGCTCACACTTTCTCGACACGGTTAGATATCACGAATAAAAGAGTTCCAGTATAAAAGCTACATAGCACGCGAAAGTATGGTAAGCTGAAATCATTTTGTTTAGATTTATGCAACCTGGTTTACTTAAAAAATAAGTTTTCATTTGTATAAAGTCCGAGCAAAAAATCGTGCTCGCTCCAATCTAATGACAGTGTGGAAAACATCTCTTTTAAACCAGCAAAACCTAATTTGCACCTTAAAAAGATATAACAGCCGCGTTAATTTAAACACACAACATAATATGGTCATTTTCTCATTACATTACTAATAATAGTTTCCTTCGTAATGTCTGTGACTGTAAATTTGCAAACCAAATGTACATAATCTCTTTATTAACTTGCTTATGTTGCTGTTCTATTTTGTTATTAATTGTAATTATTTTTCAATTTCTTCCTTCATTTGGAACTTCAATACCAACATGGTAAGTAAACAGTATACGTTAATTTCTTGCAGAGCGACGGTTTGACATAAAAATACATCACTACGGCCACTCGGTCTTTCCAAGGGCGTTACTAATAGAGTTAATTTTACGTTCGGAATGTTAAGTACAAATGCATTTAGTTCTCTTTATTCTGTTAATTTTAAGACATTCCCCTTTCGAAATAATTAGTATCAACCATGTTCTTTTTTTCACAGTAATGCACCGCAAACACGCCACTTCAAGAACGTTATGTTTCTTGTAATAATTCAACTGCAAAATACGAAACACACACACTTGAATACCTTTATTAAAATGATACATATGAAACGAAATGGCAATACATTGCCGATGTTACAGATTTTATCCTCACTAATTGAACACGTATGATGAGGCTCCAATACTCACAATTACACCAAGTACCAAGTGATTAGATATGCTCGTACCGGCTCGAGGTGAGTCGCTTTTATTCAACCATTCAAATCCTATGTCGTCATAGCACACTCTGATGTCGTAATTGCCGTCGCTTGTTTGTAGTCGCCAAAATTTACCATTTCCGAGTGTTTTATTAATGCTTCTCAAATAAACTTGATATTGGTTATGTACGAATTCCCCGTGAAAGAGATCGACCTGATGACAGAAATAGGACTTAGTTATGATCAGAGGTGGTGATTGTTTCTCTTGCACTTTAGACAACCTGACCATTGTTTCAATAAATGGATATCTTTCTACTTTATCTTGATAAAGCACAGAGAACTAGATATTGTTGTTGTACGAACCACTGACTGTTATAAAGTCATTAAATGATGGTGCGAGTTTAATTGATATATTTCCAAAGTTCAGCTGCCATATATCGCCGAGAGCTTGTTGTATGGGAACAAGAATACGTTCGAGGATCGCCTCAAGTGTTGATTTGTACAAGCGTGCGACGAAATATTTGATACCGACTAAGCTTTTATTGTTTACTACTTTGAACAACTCAAGCTCCCATTCGCTCAGTCCGTGTCGCAAAAGATCTTGCCCATTTACATTATCCAATAAGTCTATCACCTCGTCAGAGATAACAATGTCTAATGGTTCCAATTTAATTAAAACTGAAAATGTATTTCCAACGAAAATAGAAGGAAATTCACATGTGTTGCTCCATCTGAGTTGACCTTCGGGACACAAAAGAGGACGACAGTCATCCTAAAAAAAACATCGTTTAATATGCAATACTAGTTTGCCGGCTTAACCTATTTCATCATAATGTCTGTGCATTGGAAGAAACATTTCAATTTAGCAAAACTGTTAGATGAAAAAAATAAATGTAATATAAATTAAACATAAATAAAAAAACACAGCCCAGTATTAATTTTTACAGAAAACAATGAATTGACTTTATCCCTTTGGAAATCTATAGATCAAGCTTTGTAAATTAAACAAAGTCGACTATTTTATCTTTTACCTTTTTTATTTTGTGACAAACCATTTTTTCCATCTTCTCTCTAGTCACAGAATCATAGGTATCGTATGATCCAAGAATCATGATAAGATTTCCCGGACGAGTTACTCGAAGTAAATCATTGTTATTATGGGCAATGCATATATCGTTTACTTTTCTTATTTCGAAATATCTTGTTCTGCTACAAAGATAACAGTACACGTTTCGAAACACGTGAGACTGGAAAGAAGAAGGGGCAAATGTTGCATTAAAGCGATGGCACTGTTCCTCAAGTTTTAGAAAGGCATTAATTTCCGTTGTCGGATAAATATCCGTGCACTTTTGAATAACATCCGAGTTGCAAGATGCTGATGACATATCCATATGTTCAGGTGCACGAACATTTACAATTTTCTCCTGCGAGAAGTTTCTGAATTTCAAATGAATACGAATTAAGACTATGTTGTCCAGTATCAAACGTTGGGCAATTCACAGAAAGTATCCAAGGAACAAAGTTACTGTCATTTTGGCAGCGGGCACAAAACTGGTTGTGATAAATCAACCCTGTGTTGTACTACAAGTGCGGGAAGGGATTACCCCATCCAGCGACCTTCATGATGCGACACGTATCATTGGCTCCGAGACATTTGTCTATCATAAAATACCACCCAATAGGTATCATAAATGAATTATTAATATATATAGGCGCAACACATGATGTCTCACCCTTCTTTTCAATTTTATAATAATCGTCCTCGTAGAAACAGCAGTTCCTTTTTAGACCACAGTCTGAATCGCATGAGCACGACCGACAACACGTTTCATACCCTTTGGAAATGTTTTGGTCTTCGTATTAAGCTAGGTTCTCACTGCCGATCAGATCATCTCGATCAAGCCCGACCAAGAAGTCGGGTAATGGTCTGGTTCGGATGGCATGAGTGGTCGGAGGCGGTCGGGTAGGTCGGCATTGGTCGGGCTTCCTACCCGATTGTTTTTGACATGTCAAAAAATATCGAGTAACGGTCGAGTAGGATATGGATCGAGAAGCGCTCGGGAAGTGGTCGTGTATCAGTCGAGTAGAAGATCGAGTTGATCGTGAAGCAATCGTGTTGCGATTGGATTGACATTTTTTACACGATCTGACCCGATCCGCTCGACCACTACCCGAGTTATTTTAGATCGCAACACAATCCACTCGACCTCTATTCGATTTGATGAACAGATTTACTAGGCTGCTACCCGACGTCTACTCGATCGTACACAATTACTTCCCGATTGCTATTCGACCCTACACGAACTCTGTACCCGATCCGCTCGACCTCTACCCGAGTGGTTTTAGATCGCTTTGTACCACTGTTGTACGACCATCACGATCTGGTCGTGTGAAGATCTGGTGACGATCGAGCTGAGGTCCACTTGGTCGAGCTGAGATCGTATAGATCTCGCGTATAGGTCGAGATGATAGAGCAGTAATCGGAAAGATGGCTCAGTGGACGTCGTGAATGAGTCGTGTAGGGGTCGTGTTTTATCAACAAGAGGTCGAGAAGAAGTCGTGTATACCCTTTCTTGTCGAGCTTGGTCGGGTTTGGTCGGGAAATTTCGGTGATCGGGATGATCGAGTTGATCGGATCGGCAGTGGGAACCCACCTTTATGGTCACAAAAAGAACTGTATGGGCACAGTTCAACCAGGCTTGATGGATGAAGAAGGGACGGACGGATGGACGGATAGGGGGATGGATAAAAAGTGCATATGTTGTTTTTTTAATTTAAAACAATAGAACAGCGCCGTCAAATGGCCTTCAATGATATAGACTCTTTTTACATTAAAACAGGAACACATAGTCAATTACTCTGTAACTTTGTGACGGTTTGTTGGAGGTACTGAACTTATGATCTGGACACATTTGAAAAAATATTCATTGGAAAAAATGTTATTTAAGCGTTCACTATTAATCTGCGTGTAAACACATAGAAATCTAATAAATGTAAAATAATTCTTTTGATTTAACCCTTATCATTTAAAACAGCTTATGTTTAATTTATTATAACAGTTTTAAATTGTATATAGTATATTTTAGCAGTGCTTATATATTTGCATTGGTTAGTAGGCTCATTATCCCCCGCCATAGGCGGAGGGATATTGTTTTGGCGTTCTCCGTCCGTCCGTCCTTCCGTCCGTCTTTCCGTCCGGAACCATATCTTGGAAGTGCTTTGGCGGATTTCATTTAAACTTGGTATAAGTATATATATATATATATATATATATATATATATATATATATATATATATATATATATATATATATATATATATATATGGATAAGGGGATGATGCACGCCAAATGGCGCCATCTTCAGTAATACAATTTACCTGATATTCGCCATAACGATGGAAGAGAGATAACTACAGTATGTATTAACTGAAAATACAGGTTAATGTTACGTAACATGGCCTTTTGCTTTTTTGATATGAAAAAATATAATCACACTTTTCTTTCTCATGTGTTTGTTTGTTTGCGTGTTTTACTGCTGTCCAAACGACAACATGACTGAACGAAACACATATTTTCCGAGATTACGATCTGTATATAAAGTATTCTTTCTGGTTGGCGTGTTGTAAAGCCGTTATCAAAAGTACATACTATAATATTAGAACATATATATTCTGTTGCAGTAAAATAAATGTAAAATAAATGTAAAATAAATAGTAAGTTTGTGTATTTTCATTTGTTATTAATATAAGTGTGTCGTGTTTTGAAATCAAAGTACTGACAGTACTGGTGTGACGAAGCTTTTAAAGAGGATGGATATAAAAGCATCAATTTAAGTTCATTTACATCTCCACAATTGTTTATGTGGGTACGAACATTAAGGGTACGAAAAAATGGGTACACAAATTTGAGTAAAAAAATTATTCCCCCAAAAAATTGGGTACGAACAAAAATTTGGTTACGAAAAAAAAATTTGGTCAAAAAGAATTTGCGAAACGAAGACAAATTTGGAAACGAACAAAAATGGGTACGAAAAAAATCGGGGGGTACGGGGAAGTTGTACCTGTGGGGAACTTGACCCATTCAGCGAAACTGGGAGGCGGGTTACATTCGCGATCAAATATAACAAGAAATAGAGCTATCTTTAAAAAGATATTCGACGTGTATTTTCTGTACCACTTATCTTAAAAAAACGTTCTGTTACAGTAAAACGTTTGTGGGATATAACATTACGTTACGTAGCATATATATTCAAAACTTGACATGCTCTTTAATTACACCATGCTCTTTAATTTCACATGTATATCATACCAAACTTTATATTTCGTTGATTCCTGTTGTAAGTTCATGATGTTAAGTGTACGGACGTGATTTCACATGCCCATGTGCATGAACATATAATTTTTCTCTTTTGATTATTGTCTTATCTCTAATTCAATAAGCTTAGGCATGTTTGTTCGTTAAGTACGGCAATAATTTTATGATGATACCCGAAAGTAGGTATGAGCACATAGTCGAATACGACTTGAATACGTGAGCTCGCCCATGAACAAATGGTAAGGTTAACTAAATCTCCGCGATATGACCTAATATGTGCTTAAAACAGCAAACAATATCCAACAAACGAATGAATTATCAAACATAGTGTGTGCTCTGATGTGGCTCTGTAATTTCTGTTTAAAAAGTTTTTTAAATATGCAAAATAAAAGAGCACGCATAAGAGCGAGTTTCATAAATGTCGTACGGCGCAAAGTTCGTTATATCCTGTACTTAGAATTTAATATTCCTTATCTATCTGGTAATCGTATGGTTATAGCGGATTAATTAATTTCCTTAAATCGTTTCTGGACCTGTAATAAACATTTACAGATTGTAGTAAGTTCAAGTTTACTTTTATGGCTCAAGAATATTTGTAAATGTCTGGAGCTCATGGACATTCTAAATGAACTATAATAATGCATTTTTTATATTATGAAATTGCATATAAAATAGTTAAACAAAATTAAAGTGATTGCAACTTGTGTTTTTTGTTAAATTTGTTTAATTTTTTTACAATTAAACGAATAATCATTTATGTTAAAACATATCACATATCATTAAAATAACACAGACATATGGCTTAACTTTACTATTTAAGTCCAATAAAACCTAAATACTTTAATAAGTCTGTGACATTTTTTAAATATAAAGTCTCTTTATTGTTTTAGTTTTTTTTACCATACATTTAATCGTCTTTTATAGACACAAGTAAACTAAAACATTAAAAAGTATTTATTATCAATTATAAAAAAAATAGATTATATAGAGCAAATAGAAAATTTATGGAGATCATAAGTATCACATGTTACCGGTGTTTGTAAGATTTATTGTCAACTGTGTCTTCCCTTTGAATACATTTAATTGAAAACAAATAACATTTCCTTATTAAATGCCACATAAAATTCATTTATGGTGTAACAAAATAGTGTTCAAATGTTAACCTTAAAAATATCTAATTGCCACGATTTCGTAACGGTAACATATCTTATTTGTATTAAATATCTTAAATTTTTAGCGAAAAGCGTCTGATTACCAATTAATTTTTTATAGTAAAAGCGGTGTCAACATTTTAATTTCACCGTTTGAGCACTTAAAAAAACCCTGTTTTTCAAGCATGCAATTAATGGGGAACTATTACTGCAATCATTAATTCGATATCGGTAAATAGTATCGGATAACATGATTAATATCAATATGTGTATGAAAAATACTTCCAAACATATAATGTATAAGAAGAAAAACAATCTTCAGATAACAGACCTATTTGAAAATTTCAATAATCTATTAGAAGAAACATAACCCACAAACGAAAATTTAAATAACGAAAATGCAGAAAATACTTCCATAAACGATGAAACTTAAGACTGCAAAATAACCTAAAATGAAATACATCAGGCAGTGTTTAAACAACAAAACAACAAAGCTTGTGGAACCGATAACATATCAGCAGAACTTATAAAGAACGCATTTGATATCATATCATATCCCCGTACCTCTACACACTTTATAACAACATGTTCAACAACGCCGAGTACCCTGAAAGCTGGGGACTAGATTAAATTGTACCTATATTTAAAGGGGGTGACCCGAATTCAGCTAAAAACTATAGGGGTATAACATTAAACAACATTCTTGCCAATATGTATTCACAAAATATTTTCTTTCAACCGTCTTACAAAATGGACAGGAAAAACGAAACTATAATTAAAAATCAGTTTGGTTACCAAAAAGGAAAGAAGCACTACTGACTGCATTTTCCTATTACAAGCTATAATAGCAAACGTCATTCATAGTGGAAATTAATTATATAGTGCCTTTATCGATTATGAAAAATGCTACGATAAAATCAATCTTCCATTCTTATGGCAAAAACTCGCTTCACAAAATATAAGCACGAAAATTATTAATGCTATTCAAGCGATGTATTCCACGGTCAGATCTGTAGTGAAAAACAATAATGAGCTATCGGGTATCCTATACTCACACCAAGGGGTTAAGCAAGGCGACTGTGGCTCATCGCTACTGTTTACGATGTTCGTGAACGATATTTTAAACAATATTAATTCGAATATCGACAATGTATTTTCCACCAATGAAATAAAGTTGTTTCTAATACTCTATGCAGGCGCAAAGTTTTATTTGCGACTTTACCCGCCGCGCTACAATCTATGCTCAAGGACATTAAGATATACTGCAATACATGAAAATTAAAGATAAACAACTTAAAAAAAACATGATATTTGAAGGAAGCACCAGATATACGAATATTGATTTTTTCTTTAACAACGAGAAGCTCGAAGTTGTTAATGCCTTTAAATACTTAGGGCTTAATTTCTTTAAAAACAGAAACTGGAACAGAACTCAAATGAACATATCAGAACACGCATCAAAATCTATGCATAAATTATTTATTAAATTAAAAGAGAAACTCAAATTATTTGATGTAGTAATATCTCCAATTCTCAATTATTCTGCTGAAGTTTGGGGTAATCATGTAGCGAAAGACATCGAACTAATACTTTCAAAATGTTTACGCAAATTATTGTATGTAAAGACATCAACCAATCTTGAAGGATTATACGTAGAACTAGGTATAATACCGATGCATGAACACAGAAAAAATATTATGTTCCGATATTGGTTTAAAAAAAAAACCATGAGAAAAGCATCTCTCCAATACACTACATAACCACTGGTTGACAACTGTTGAATGGGGTTAAGAGGTATTCTCAACAATAGACCCTTTTCACAATAGGCCAACATTGGTAAGAACGTAAAGTCACGTGACTCGCAGAACTCCAGAACGAGGCTGAACGTGTAGCCATTTCCAACAGTCCCGCGCAATGCCGCATCTGATATCAACCTTTTACTCTTTTGAACATTCGGCGATGTAACGATTAAGAAAACACAAAATGACATTGTCAGAACAACTAATAAGTATGTACTTCACATTATAAGTGTCAATACATTAAGTATTTTTTTATTAAAGTACTTGTTTTCCTTCATGTTTGATACACATCTATCACGCTTTGTAAAAGCTTTTTTATCGCGCTGTTTGAATCAAGGTCTATCTTGCTGATTGATACATCTGTGGTTGTATAGCCCCTGTGTTCGGCACACACCCATTAACTCGTTATGATCAGATACTGTGCCGACAAATACTCAATACCAGCATGGTGTCATAAACCACGCTTGGTAGATGCCAGATCATTGAATATCATTTATGATACCCCAATCTCTAATCGTGGTAGTAGTATTACGTAGTCATTTCTAATACTACTGTAACGCCAAATACTCAAACTAAATACTGTATAGATATTGGCCAGTTTACTCATAATAATACAGTACATTCGTTCTAGGCTATTTTTCACACAGGCGGACATTCGTTCCTAGGTTTTTTGAAACCTGAACATTCATGCCTTCGTTACTTTGACAATGTGGATAATGGTTCCTACATAAATTGGACAGCCCGGTCATTCGTTCCTTCGTTATTTTAACAGCCCGGAGATTCATACATTTAAAATATCTATAAAATTGTATTCTAAACACGAAACCGCTTAAATAAAACTCCGTTATTACGAAGTCTTATTAAGAGTGTTCGTTAGTGTATGGAAGAACAAAATTAAAACACGCATTGTCATTGACCACAACTGGGTTAAATTATGTTTCCGAAAATTACAGACAAAAGAGATTTATGACATAAAGTGACATATATTTATCACTTATTATCACGTTTAAAGAGAAATCAAGTAGCATGCATACACAGTTCAGTTTGCTCCACGTTCGTTGTTTTCACCTGTATAAAAGAATTTTTCAATATTGTCTTTCACTGTAAAAGGACATTAATTCAAGTTAAAAGAACAATTAATGGCATAACATTTAAATAGTATCATTAGCTTTGCATTTTCTATTGCTTTTTCTTATGATTTAGTCAAAACACATTTTACACGTTCGATCGTTCATGAAAAATATTACTGACCAACAAAAATTTCTTTGAGAGTTTTATTTATCTAATAACGTTTTGAAATGACTTAGATGTCAGAATGTTCATTTTATAACACCTCATTAATTTATTGACTAAACAACACATGAATGTATGCATATGTCTGTCGTAATTATTACCAGTGTCAGTGCTCATTAAAAATTCCGAATGTACTTAATAAAAATTAACTGATTTATAATCATCGATATTCTCCACTAAAGATCTGAAATTCGACGCGTCACGTGATACCTGAAAAGAGCAAAAACGGTAGTATTGTGAAACTGGTCTGTTGTCCATGCTTATCAGCAATGGCAATAAACAATCACTTTACACCACATAATCACACATGCATGAAGAGTTTACCATCTGCAGGCCAGGAGTCGGTTTATAGAATATAGTTTTATCATCAGAATATAATTTAAAAAAATGTTAAAAGCCCTGTTTAAGCATTTATTGATTCTTAGTTTTAATACTATCTTTTCTTGTAATGAACATAATCTTGTAAACTACATAATTTATGAAATGTTCTTGTAATTTACATAATCTTGTAATTTGAATAATTTAATTAATCCTAAGAATATAATTTAATAAATGTTAAAAGCCCTGTTTAATAATTTAATGATTTTTAGTGTTAATACTTTCTTTTCTTGTAATTTACATTATTCTGTAAATTACATAATTTAATAAATGTTAAAAGCCTTCATCCTAAGAATGTAATTTAATAACTGTTAAAAGCCCTGTTTAAGCATTTATTGATTCTTAGTTTTAATACCATCTTTTTGTAATTTGCATAATCTTGTAATTTACATATTAATTTAAAAACTGTTCTTGTTATTAACATAATCTTGTAATTTACATAATTGTATAAATGTTAAAAGTCTACGTTCTAAGAATATAACTTACTAAATGTTAAAAGCCCTGTTTAAGAATTAATTGATTCTTAGTTTTAATACTATCAATTCTTGTTATTTACATAATCTTGTAATTTACGTAATTTAATAAATGTTCTTGTATTTTACATAGTCTTGTAATTTACATAATTTAAAAAATGCTTAAATCCAAGTTTAAACATTTATTTATTCTTACTTTAAATGCTACCTTTTCTTGTTATTTGTTTATATGTTCTGAACCTTAACGGTAGTATGTTACATATATTTTTCGTACGCATACATTTGGTCTTTATGTAAAGAAATAATTAATAACATTAAAACACTTTCATCTTGAAGCTTTGCAATTAGGAACACAACAATAAAGCACCATAATTACAGAGGAATGTATAAAAGTCAGTGATAAACTGAAATGTACAGCTCGATGAGAAAATCTCTGTTTACCTGTTTCCATACACTGGCGCTATCTTGTCGATACAGTGTATATTATTAGAAAGCATAAAACTTAGAATATTATATAAATTTAAACAAAATTGATTAAGAAACATTAATCAATCTGGCCGACTTAGCACATATTTTTATGTTTAAAACCAATTTTGAATATGAACCATAATCAAACAAAATAAATATAGAATAGCACTAAGTAAATTCAGACTATTATCGCATAATCTTGCGGATATGATATTTTTTCCACAACGCAGCAAATCAAGGTCTCAAATGTATTTGCATGTTTAAAACGGAGCGTATTAAACAATATGTTCGAGACAGTTTATGCTAAACCAAATACTGAATTAAAATTTGACTGTCGAAAATACAAAATACATGTACAGTAGAAAAATACGAAAACAGCGTGAACGCGAACATTAAAAAACAATGTATGTTTAATGATTAATTAATAAATAAAGGTTTTAAAAATTCTTCGTAACTCAGTATAATTGCAAGCTTAATATAAATACAAACAAAGCGATACAAATATATATATATATATATATTATATTACCTTTTTTTATACCTGCGACACATTTTACAGCTAAAAGGTAGAGCCTTTTTTTTGCACGTTGGATATTGATCATATAAATAACATTCTTATGCACATAAATTCAAGCCACCTGATTAGGAATTCTACCGATTAGAGTATTTTTTGCCTTAAGACGAATTACGATAAGCTTTAAGTTGTACTGTATGATTCTAGTTCTACAATCTTTTCGTCAAGAGGGATTTATCTTAGATAGGATTGTATTCCATTGTGTCAACCCAATTGCAGTTCTGTTTCTCTGATCTATCTTAACCAGTGAGTCATTAAAAATTAAAGTAAATGACATTATATTCAATTAAATTCACGTTGTTTACGTTTTATATGAATTGCAATCAGGGTTTGTTACCTTCTTTGTGTTGTATACATTTCGGACTTAGAGTATTATCAGGCTAGCCATCAACCGGTTTAAATCCTAAATACTTTGCAGTGACCGTTACAAGAGGGTTACTCATTTTTATATGATGGTTTACTGGTTAAGTTAACATGCTATAATAATAACATTTTATTTCAGAAACATGTATATGCATCATTTAAGACCGTCGCATAATACTGCATCATGATTTAAACGTTTAATACAGATATAATTTAAATACGCATTAATTAACTGATTGCTGAAGTTATCTCACAAAAATCTTCTTGAAGAAACACTCAGTGAAACATTTTTACTTAATAGCAGGCGCAGTAAAATCAGTTGAACTTGAAGTAAAATTATTGATAAAATGTACATGAAGTTCCATGCTTTACTCAACGTCATTGTTGATGAGTGTGAATTTCATATCAGTTAGCAATTTGCAATGGTCATTGCATATTTATAAATTGTATATATTAAGCTATTAAAATTAGGTATAAAGACCGACGCACCCAAGTGCAGGAAGGGATTCGCCGAATGGAGGAAGAATCCAGGCTCACCAGAGCTGTTACCCTACAGAAACAGGGAAAATGGCTGAACTGGGAGGGAGTACCCCAGAGAAAGCTTACATGGAATGCAATCTGGACCATGGAAAGCGACAGACTTAGTTTCTTGCTCAAGTCTGTCTACGACGTGCTGCCAAGTCCATTAAACCTAGTGACTTGGGGTCTTGCCGAAAAGCCAGATTGCAAGCTCTGTGGAAGACCAGCGAATCTGGAGCATGTCCTGAGCTCATGCAGGACAGCCCTGTCTGACGGTCGATACAGATGGCGTCACGACAGGGTTCTTGCTTAAATCGCCGATCATCTAGATCAAGCACGAAAAGCGCAGAAGACGACCAACAAAGGCCCCTCATTCATTTCCTTTGTCAGAGCCGGAGAAGAAGGGGCAAAGGCCAAACACGCATGTGGGATTCTTGGAACGGCAACAGATTGGAGAATGGAAGCAGACTTGAAGAAACAGCTCAAGTTTCCACAGGAGATCACCGTGACAAACCAGAGACCCGACATAGTACTGTGGTCAGCTGCATCAAAACAGGTTGTGATGGTGGAGCTCACAGTACCATGGGAGGAGCGGATTGAAGAGAGCTTCGAACGGAAGCGCGAAAAGTACCAGGCCCTCACAGATACCTGCACAGAGAAAGGCTGGAAGGCATGGTGTTTTCCAGTGGAGGTGGGCTGCAGAGGTTTCCCAGCGCAATCACTGTGGCGCACTTTCAGCAGACTGGGGGTTACAGGACAGGTCCGGAAACGGGCCATATCGGTTGTTGCACGTGAAACGGAGTCTGCTTCCTTGTGGCTATGGCGGAAGAGAGAGGAGAAGTGGATAGGGGGACACAGGGCTGTCGACTAGAGACTGGCCACCGAGACCTGGCAGATGAAGAAGTGTAGCGGAGGCTTACTATCTCCTGGCCGGAAATTGATCACTTCCGGTCGGCACACCATAGGAGGACGTAGTGGGACAGTGCCGAAACGTCCGATGAATATGGACCCACCTGATGAAGGAGATAGTAGCAGCATCACGGCTGTATCTGACAACTAGCTTATGAAATAGTATTGCCCAATAAAACTGTGGAAAAGTTGGAATGAACATAGTTCAAATACATTTCTATATGAGAACTGCCCGTTTTATGAGAGAAATATTGTAAATATGCCCATTAAAGACTGGAATATCTAGCACGGGTAATCTTCACAACTTGCAGGTACACTTCGGTTGTTACCTGACGAAGGCGTTCATGTATTCAAGTGACGTCACTGGCGATATGCAGTATGACATATCGAGCGATTAGCGGTACTCCAGCCTTATGCGCGAACACATCGTTTCAAAACATTTGCTGGATGTGGAGGGTGAGAGAATCAGTGACCAATAACCTTATTGCCTGATAGATATGGCAACATAAAATACTCAACATCTATTGATCAATCTAGATATATAGATGTTATTCGTAAGATTTGGTGGAATATCGATTTTAATTCACTTGTGATCATAGAAAGTATTTTTATGATCACGAAGTGAATTAAAATCATTTTTTTACTAAAGCCAACACAAATTATTTGTATTTTTGCTTACAAATGATTTTTGTTGAAATGATGAGATTGTATTATATACATTTGGAATAATACATCAAACTTGGAATGGACATAATTTTTGGTGATTTTCTCTAGCAAAACTCGTGATTGAATGTTCTAAATTATTGTTTTTTCTTTTATATTCTATCTATATGTTTATTACAATAAGAGCTCGCCCACAGCTGTTTCATTAAAAGTGCTCGTATATTTTGAGTTTAATTATATACATAGACATTATATTTTAAATTGTGTTCATGTTTCCACAGAAACATAAAACAACTAAAACAAAGATCACACAACTGGAATTTTATTTTACAGTTGTGTGTCCTTACCTGCAGCAATTATTTAAATCTAAAGTAAAATTGACATTTGAATTAATTGCATTTAATCCACACAGTATTATGATCATGATTTAGAAGTAATAGACTTGTATTTTAAAAATTTTTTGGGACATCACACCTTTGATTTTTTATCAACATAAACACACTTGTTAAATCATTATGGTATAATATCTGAGCGATTCGATCGTTTTGAAATAATTGACGTTGGTGACAGATGATGCAACCTTAAAACATTTCATGCGCAAAGATGTTTAATTACCCCCCCCCCCCCCCCAAGGCGGAGGGATATATAATTGGCGTTTTCCGTTTTACTGATGGCACTACCAAATAATTTTTTGCAGATTTTTGCATTACACTATACATTCATGATGTGTAAATTACTTTAGTAAGGAATATTTGTGTCTTATAATGGATTCAGCTTATTGACCAATTAATCTGACTTATTATTAAAGCTTCTTACGCATTGAAATAAAATATGTGATACAATTTAACCCATTTATGCCTAGTGGACTCTCCCATCCTTCTAAATAAGATCAATTTATTTTCAAAATAAGGGGTGTCTAGTATATTAATTTCTATATTTAGAATAATTCTTACAGAAATTCCTTTAAGCAAACAGCGCAGATCCTGATGAGACGCCGCATCATGCGGCGTCTCATCAGAGTCTACGCTGTTTTCCAATGCCTTTTTTCTAGACACTAGGCATAAATGGGTTAAACAACCTAAGTTTTGTTTACCTCTAGTATAGAAGATCGCGAATAAGTAATTTAACTTATGGTGCGTTTTTACAAGCATGTGCTGATATTCGTTATTACAATTGAAGTTATACACATTGAATATCCTTATCCAATCCCTCGATTCAATGTTTTAAGTGTCTCTTAATTTTCGACAATCTATGTGTTTTTGTCTCTAAATGTTTAGACATTGGATTGATTGTATACATTATTTGTATTTAAACTTTCGGACATAAAAGATAATAAGACCTAAAGTAATAACGGTATTTACCAAACACTTTTTTTCAAAGCTGATTTAAATAATTGAATCGAGGCTTCACATTTATTAGTGCATTTTAAAAACAATGTTAGCGAATTGTTTATTTTCCGAATTATGTTTTAAGCTTTATTTGTAATCGTTTTTATCATCAATAAATGAAACCTTATATTAAATTATATTCGTAATCACAAGTGCTCATTTACCTATTTTCTATCATGTATATTTTCTGTAAGAAATCATGCGACTAATAATTTGAAACGGTCATTTTGAGTCCCATGATATACAAAGCGCCCTGACCTTTTTAGCAAAAACCCATGCAAAGCGGTAAACACAATTCCTAGAATGTCTTACTGCAACCTGCTCTATTTTAAAAATATGTTCAACATAAAGACAAAATAACTTATTTTTTGCATACATCATACATAAAACTTAATTCAGACATCTTCATCGTGCCAATGTTGTTGTGGATTTCTAAACACTTATTAGGAAGAAATAAACTAGCAAAATATACCTACTACTACTATTACTACTACTAATAACAACAATACTTATAGTGACAAAAATTAGTATTATATTCTGGTCATTTTCTTATGTTCAACACTGTTCCAACTCAAGTAAGAAAAGTTCATAACAACTCAACCGCGTAAGAACAAAATGTCAACTACCCCTTTTTGGAACCAATTTAAACAAATTTGTTGTGAATTAGAACAGTTTTGCATTGAACAAGCGATATGATTGTTACTGCTGAACAAGAAGCGGCTAATCTGATACTAGTGCTTGTATTTATTTCATTTTATCGTTTCTCATTTTTTTGAAATTTAATTATTCTGATGAACATTGAGTTATGAAGTTAATGTTCAGTCCAACAAGTGTGTTCTCTTATTTGTTGTGTGTAAAGTTTTATTATTGGTATGCTACATTTTACATAAAATGTGTCGCTTGTTTTATCAAAAGAACTACACGATGAAGTTCTATAATTTATTTCTGTTAGCGATGTCTCTTGATTTTTAGTATTTCTATTAGTCGTGTAAAAATGTTCGTCTATCTACATTGCTTTAGTCTAAGCACAATATGAATTTATAGTTGTACATGTTGTGAGTGCTTACAGTGGAAATAAATTCTTTAAAATCAATCCAATGCATAGTTCGTTTCGTTAGCGTTTCTTGTTAAACGCATTAACTCAGCGAGTGCTGTCATCCTGAAGAGTATATGATAGAGTTTATATTTCATAACAGTTTATTATTTTACACCGTACAATTTTCAAACTAACTCCCAAGCCCGCGCTGAAAAAGGAGGAGGGTTGGGCGTGGGGCTAGCAACCTCACCCTGTGGAAAAAATGCTTGCTACGGAAACGACAACAAGGGAACAAGCTACAAACGGCGCTGGGAGTGAAGCAGAACAGGCAACTGGACTTATGAAGGATGGGGATCAAAGCCGCAAGGACGTCCCCACCCCGATAGCGATACTCGTGACGCCAAAGCGATGGATCAGAGTTGGATGTTGGAACGTGCGAACACTCTACCAGACTCGAAAGCTAGCGCAAGTGGTGAGTGAGCTGAACCGAAACAACCTGACCCTTATGGGAGTAACAGAAGCAAGATGGACTGACTCTGGCAAGCAGAAGGTAAGTTCCGGAGAAGTCATAATCTGGTCAGGAAGAACTGACAACGACCACCGGGAAGGAGTTGTCGTCATCATCAGCAAGAGCAAGGCCAACACCGTGCTACAGTGGAAACCTGTGAACGAGCACCTGCTGTACGTCAGGATGAACTCCAAGTACGTCAAGCTGTCTGTTGTTGTAGGCTACGCACTAATAGACGATGCGGGAGGAGAGGACAAGGATGCATTCTATGATGCCCTTCAAAGTGTTTAAGAGGACATCCCCCAACACGACGTGCTGATGTTGCTCGGCGACTTCAATGCTAAGGTTTGCTGCGACAACAACGACAGAGAGAGGACCATGGGACGACATGGAATAGGTGTGATCACCGACAACGGGGAGAGACTAGCCAACTTCTGTCAACAGAACGACTTGGTCATAGGAGGCACCCTATTCGCGCACAAGGAGATCCACACACTAACATGGACATCACCAGACGGCAGGACCCAGAATCAGATCGACCTTATTATCATCAACGGTCGGTGGAGGTACTCTCTGCAGGACGTGCGTGTGATGCGACATGCAGACATCAGCAGCGACCATAGTCTTCTGGTGGCCAAGGTGACTTTGAAGCTCAGGAAAGCCAAGACGGGAGACATCAAGAACCAACGCTATAATGTCGTCAAGTTGAAAGACCCAAAAGTGAAAGAAGATTTTAGGTTAAACCTCAGGAATAGATTTAATATTTTGGAAGATGAGGCAGCACTGACTATCGAAGGCTTCAACAGAGTAATGAAAGAGACAGAAGAGGAATTTCTGGAAACGTGGTCTCATATAGAAGAAAGAAGACAGATCAAAAAGATACTGTTTGACACCAAATCCCTAAGACTTAAGGAAAGAAGTTCAAAGGAATATAGTGAGAAAGACAAGGTGGTGAAGACATCAGCCAGAAGAGACACGTGGGGGCACATAGAGAGGCTGGCAGAGGAGTCGGAGACAGCAGCCGAGCACAATGACATGAAGACAGTGTACCAGAACACCAGGAAGCTGAAGGGCGACTACGGCCAGCAACATGGCCTTCCTGTGAGAGCTGAAGACGGAACTCATGTCACTGTGAAAGAGGAGAAGCTAAAGAGATGGAAGCAATACTGTTAGTCTATCCTTAACCGCCTAGACCCACCAACCCTAGCCGACATTCCTGAAGCTGAAGAGGACCTTGACATCAACCTCGGCAACATCACTGTAACAGAAGTCAATGAAGCCATCCGTAAGCTGAAGAATGGGAAGGCGCCTGACGACGATGGAGTGTGCCCTGAGATGCTGAAAGCAGAAGACACGGTGACGCCGCAGCTTCTTTGCCAGATTCTTCAAAAGATTTTGGACAGTGAAGTAGCGCCAAGCGAATGGAAGACCGGTACCATTGTCAAACTGCCCAAGAAAGAAGACCTGGGGAACTGTAACAACTGGCGAGGCATTACTTCACTATCTCTCACCAGTAAGATCTTCAGCCGCATCATCCTCCAACGCATCACAACAGCAGTGGACAGTATCCTTCGCCAGGAACAGGCTGGCTTCAGGAAAGGCAAGTCCTGCATCGACCACATCTTCGTCCTTAGGCAGATCCTTGAGCAGTCCCATGAATGGAATAGATCCCTCTACGTGGTTTTTGTGGACTGTGAGAAGGCCTTTGACAGCCTACACAGAGATTCCCTCTGGAAAATTCTGTGACATTATGGCATCCCTCAGAAACTTGTCAACGTCATCAGGTCCCTGTGCGAAAACTTTGAGTGCAGAGTCGTCCACAACAACCAGCTCACTGAACCATTCAAGGTGAAAACTGGGGTGAAGCAAGGATGTATCCTCTTGCCGCTCCTCTTTTCAATGGCAATTAACTGGATCATGCGACGCACCACAGAGGTCTCAGGGTCAACATTGGGAAGACTCAGGTCATGAGGAAGAACACCAGAGTGGGCGACCCAATCAATGACCAGCCTCTGCAAGATGTGGGCGAGTTCATTTTCCTGGGCAGCAAGGTCACCACAGATGGAGACTGTGCAAGGGAGATCAACACGAGAATCAACAAAGCCAACCACGCCTTCGCAATGCTGAAGCCCATCTGGAGGACTACAAGTCTTAGCATGCACACCAAGCTCTGCATCTTCAAGAGCAACATGCTGAGCGTCCTTCTATATGGTTCTGAGCGCTGGAAGACCACTGCTACCATCGAGCGAAAACTGGAAGTCTTCCAGAACAAGTGCCTTCGACGGATCATGAAAGTCTTCTGGCCAAACATGATCACCAACATGGAACTGCGTAAAAGAGCTGGCGCAAACAGCATTACGGAGACCATCGCTTTGAGAAGATGGAGATGGCTAGGCCACGTCTGCAGAATGGCACCCGACTCGCTACCCAGGGTGGCACTGAGATGGACTGCACAGTGGAAAAGAAATCGTGGACGACCGAAAGAGACGTGGCGCCGAACCGTAGAGCGAGAGCTCAAGAACAGAGGTCTCATTCTACAGATAGCACCCGCAACAGCAGCTGGCCGACCAAAGTGGACCAAAGTGGCGCTCCCTTGCCGTCGCCTCAAGCACCAGACAGCGCAGAGAGGATTGAATGAATGAAAGAAATCTCAAACTCATCCTTACAGATATTGCGTTTTCCTATGAACAAATAAATAGTTTAAACTCAGTACCATTGAGTACGTGGTTCATATTCATCTTGATTTACTCCGTGAAATGCAAAATTAGTTTCTAAAGACATAGTTTTGAATATTTCCGCTAAACATGTAGTAATCCAAATAACAAACAGAGGATATTTTTTTTGATTCGGTGGAATATCGATTTTAGTTCACGAGTGATCATTGAGAATACATTTATTTATATGATCACGAGTGAATTAAAATCGATATTCTACCAATTCCTTTTTTTCTTTTGATAGCATGCTTACAAATGATTATTTTTGCAAAATTGCCTTTCGATAGGGGTCACAATAGGGAAATCAAAGATTTCTAAAAAAAAGTTCCGGTACAACAATTTAAATTATTGATAATTTTCACTGTTATTTTTCACGTCTTGAAACAGTGAAATATCAGTTTTAATTCACAGATATTTCTCTGTTAAATATCGTAAAGCATCAAATAATATTGATTATTTAAGAGTTCATAAGATATAAACGGTAGGAGATATTTTTATAAACAATATCTTAAAAAATTACATCAAATAAAAAGGACAATAACTCTGAATAAATAACGTGCTGGGCTGTGATTCGTGTGAAAGACACTTCTTCTACACCTTAGAAGTTTTATGTTGATATCTAATATAAATTATGATAAAAAAAATCCTTAAATGCTTTGTGGCGGACGGACTGACGGACGGACAGTCGGACGAACAAACGCACAACGTAAATGCTGTATCCCTCCGACTTTGCCGTGGATTAAAAGAATCATGCTCTACGCTTAAAGTGTCAAATCGAGCTTTTTCAGTAGTAATGTATACGCACCCAGCTGTATGTAAGATATCTAAAGTGAACACTACAAGTAATACACCATGACTACGTCATCCACTGTATGGGTTTAGTACAGCAATTGAAACATGTTAAATACAGTTCAATTTATTTTTAAATTCAGCCATGTGATATTCTCATTAATAAAACAAAACATAGTATCAACGGTGTAAACCGGGAATAACCTTGCAAAGTGACTTTGGGGAAAAAAGAACAGTTGTTAAATGAAAATTACTTTTTTAAAACGGTTAAATATACTACCTACGCAGAACCAAGAGATAAGGAGATAACTATGTCTTAAAGGTAAATAAAACAGTACAGTGTTATCTCGCTTGGTTATGAACAAATATAAGCAACTTTTAGGCGCAAACTGTCGCCCCTGATTCGCCTGTGCGGACTGCACACTACCTTTATAAATATATACTATGAAACAGTGCACTTTATATAATAGTTCACATGCTCATGAAAAATACATTCTTGTTTTGTATGTTGATGTAATATATATTTACGATCTTCTAACACCTAGTTTCTTTGACAATTTTTGTACATACATTGCATACGTGATAGCTTAAAACTGTAACATATAAATCATATCACTTTGGATATTAAAAACTTTAAAACTGTAAACATATGCCCTAATGTGTTAATTGAAGTTCAATATGTACGACACTTTTACATGAGTAATCTTTGATTCGTGTATTCATTTTCTGTCTTCATAAGTACATTTGATCAAAATAGTTTTTGATGGGCGTTTAATTTGGGATTTTGGGATCTTTTAATTTTCTTTGACTTTTCCAAGGCGGTGACTCCAGCTTGAAACAATGAATGTTTTTAGCGTCAATATTGCATTAAGTTTCCAGCATTATATAGACACTTGATCATCTGTTATTTTATATAATACTAGCTGGATACAAGAGCTTCTTATGCTGGTTGCATGACAAGACATTCGCACACTCGTTGTATCAGACCGGAACCAAATAAATGTTTGCAGCTGAGGAAGGTTCTCCTATATGACAAACTGACACGCATGACATTTTACCAGCGTTGCTAACAAAAAAGCTGAAGTTTACTGGTTCATAACTGCCTCTCAAGTGAACTCGCGATATGCCTATCCGAGAAGCTGTGGTTATAATCTTTATGTTTATTATTACGCAATGATTACTTTAATATTATCTTAAATTATTGAATGAAATTACAAGAATTTCCTTTATCCTGATACTTTCACATTTATAACACATTTTTTATCGAAAACGTTGCAGTATTCGAATGAAATACCAAAACTTATTCTACACCATCATTAGCCTTAAAGATTGAACCAGATTTCAGAAATGTTTAAAAATTCAAATTTCTAAAGTAATCGAAACAAACGAACGGGATCTTAAAACTAGGGCTGAGGAGCTTTCCAAATTATTCGGAATTGATTTGACGGATGACGTGTCTCCCAGTGCCCTAAGAAGATATGAGGCTAAGCGGAACAGTCACATGGACTGTGTCCATAGGAAAAGGATGTCAAAGACATGTCTGAATACATACGAAATGAAGCTTAAACACATTCAAATACCTATATCAGTTTGCTAAGGCGTAAAAATGTGAGATAGATGTATTACGTTCGATTGCAATTGACTGACTGTAGAGCTAAACATCCGAAAAGGCTTCGTTCTCCATAAGCTAAAGAGACATTTTGCCACAATAACTTAACTGGTCAGAAGATGAATCAGACATTATTGCTAAATATCTTGACCACGATATACGGACGCAAAGAGAAGTCTACTAATTACCGGATGAAGCCATGCAGGTTGCCAAGGTAAGCAAGCTGCTCATGATGACTGAACGTGGACAATTATTAAAAAGGTAGTCGAACCGCTAGACGATATTGATGTTGACGACGAATGTACTAAGGTATGTCGCAAATGACGCAAGTTCAGAGTTGAATTCATATAGTAAACTTGTATAATGTAAATGATGGGCACTTATTGGCACTTGATGATTTGATGTGATAAAAATGCAAGTAAAACATAAAATGTATTTAATCGTGTGTTGTGCAAATATATTTTGTTTACTATACGAAGACCAGTTGAGCTAAAATCTAAATGCAAATGATACAATCATGTTGTGCTATGTATGGTTGAAAATTTCTCAATGTGAATGCGCTGAATGCGTATTTATTTGCTTGTGCTTTGGTTGTTTACATCATTATAATACTATTAAGTATATATCATTTTGATTTTGATTTATTATCACGCTGTATTTACACGACAGATGAACAATATTCTTCCGAATCATCTGAAAATGACATTTTCTTAATACATGATTGGCTTACATTTAATTGTATAATTCATCATGCAGTAATACTATTTTAAAATATTTCGTGCGACATCGATCTCACTATCAAGTGGCATGAGACCCTTGACGATTGTTTTCGTAACTTTGATATGAATTATAGAGTAGAATATATATTTAATGTGATAACCTTGCAAATGACAGTGTTTAATTATAAAACTAACAGAAAAGCGAAATACAAATACCAGGAAAACCAAACAAGAGAGCTAAAAAACATGGAATGAAAACAAAAAAGAGGCAATTCACAGACATCTATATCCTTTGTTAATAATGGGTAAATTACCAAGGAAACAAATATGTGCATGTTTTGAACGTAACAATGACTTGCACAACAGAAGTTTGCAAATTGTAAAGACCTTTGGAGAAATGTCATTGCAACAAACAAAGAAGGGGACTTATAAATTAGAAAAACAGAATACACATGCAATTCATGTTTAGGAGAACACATTAACAGTATTACGTTGCAACATGTGTTTTGGGTGTTTACTTGTAATATATACTCTATTTAAAAACCATATATAAGTTTCATTAATACATCACATCGCGAAACAAATTAGGGAAGATAATTCTAGTTTTACTTTCTATTACGCGTGACGACATGTTTCTCACTTACACAAGTAATGTTTCATTTAACTATGGCTGGTCAAAGTTATTTTTTCTGTCCATTTTTCTGTGCACTGTAAACTAAGTGAATATGAATGATAAGAGCAAACAGGTCCGAAAACGTAACCTAGAGGGTTAAACGTTTAGGGTCGGCACACAAAAAAGTCGGTCGAGTAAATGGAAAAGGAATTACAAACAAACTCTTTTAGACGTAATAAGACAGATATTTGCAGCACAATAAACTACTGAAACGAATGACATTTTTAATAAATAAATATTAATATTTTGTAAATATTTTCGGAGGAAAAAATTACAACAGGCTACTGACTTGAAATTGAGAATTAACTAATTATTTAAAAAAAAGAATCCAATATGTTGATCATTTTATAAAAAAAAAACACACACTGGTATTGATTTAAGAGTTGTTAAATAGGGAAAATAATGTCAAACCGACATAATAAAGAATTGCATTCCTTTAGAACGTTGTTAACATAATACTGCGCATGCGCAAAGCACATTGGTTTCTGGTAAATCTTATTTTTCTTATTGTTTTGCGGAATTCACGCTACACAGGTGAACTGTTTACGAGCGGTCTTTGTTTAGAACGGTTAAACATATCACAGAAAACATACATTTGTGATGGCGTTTGATTAAAATTCGACGGAAACCACTCAAACCGTCTGCTACGATGCCATTTTTGAAGTGATTTGGACTTACGTGAGGTGTATATGTTCCTAAACATTTAAAAAAACGATGAGGCTAAGGAGTATGTCTAAGGCTATTAACTTTGTAAAAATGATTTAAATGATGTCCTAAAATTTAAGAAGAAACAGCAAATATTGAGACTAAATTTTACACTTTGGTTAGACTGGATATGAAGCTGAACACTGTGTCCTGCTTCGTTTGTTTCAGGGCGTCTCCCTCGCTTCTCTGTTCTTTAATTGTTCTTTTAAAGGCATTTATTTCGTTTTTGTGTTTAAAAAAATCATCCTTCCATGTGTTCTATTTTTTAGAACGATTCTAGAGAACTTTTTTTAAAAGCCTAATCACTACTCAAAATCAACGACAATTAAGTACAATATTTCTTAAAAAAAGGATGAACAATTAAAAAATCTTTGTTTCTGTTGGCAATTGCAAAAATTTCGACGCCAGATGTGGTCTGGTAAAAAGATGTTTGTAGATAAAAAATGCTCGTTTTTTATTATTGTTTTGCATATTTAATTCCATTTTAATTTCCCGCAAAGATATCTATTATACGACCCATGAATACTAACATGGTACCATTTAGTGTTCGTGTGTCGTATGAATAGATATATTCGCGGGAAATTAAATTTGAATCAATTGTGTCACAAATAAATTAAACGAGCATTTTGTATCTACAAAAATCTATGTAATCGAACCACATCTAGCGTTGAGATTGTGGCTATTGCTATTATGAACACTGATTGTTTAGGTGTGAACTTTTTTTACGAAATACCATACGAATTTTTCGTTTATTTTGAGCGGTATACAGGCTTTAATTGTTTCATGTTTTTCCTTGATTAAGAATTTTATCAGTGAAGCGTCATTTTTGTTAGTTATCACACTCGGAATTTATTGTAGATCTCATTTTATTCTAACAGGCGTTTTCCGATTTATGAACGTCATAACTTACTGTTGTTATTTTATTGTTATCTCTTCGATGGTTTTACAATGCTTCATGTTCTGCGTCTTTTTCTTAATCCATGTAGTTGTCGTTGCTTTCACTAGCAGATGATAAGTTAGTATTATTAAGTTCTATCAGGGATTTTTCGTTTTTAAATATTGTGACGACCTGGTCATGCGTGTCGAAATTCCTGTATATATTGGGTTATAAGCTGACAGGATACAAATTTTTTGTCAGAGTTTGTTTTTAGTTTCTGATTGCCATGTAAATGATTTTAATATTACAATACCCCATCCGCTGAGGGGAGGGTCATTCTAGAACTATCATTTAATGTTCATTTAACACGATATATATTTACTTGTCCTTCTTGTAATGGCCAGTATAACAATAATCCCTCCATTTGAAACATATAATTTAGTCAGATAACTCGCATTGATGTTATTGCATAGATCTCAGTGTTCGGTTTTAAATTTTAACCGAACCTGGAAATTGGATACTCGTGTTTTATATTATATGTATAGTACTATTCTATGACATGACTGTTCATTTTCTTTTAATCGAGTTATGATGGATTTATTTTGTGGTTCGGATTACCTATCAATCTGATAAAAGCTCTTATGATTCACATTTAACATTTTAGACGGTGATCCGGATGTAATCATTTTCATGGTACAGGTTTTGTTTTATGAAGTGCACTGCATTGTATAGGCAGGAAAGGCAAAGGGTCAGAAGCCTTACATGGTACAGTATCGGGTGTTATCGAGACGTTTTTCTCCTGTAGGTGTTTCTTGATATTTTTTTTCCGTAATTTATTATAAACAATAGGCTCAGTGTTAGTTTTTACACGCATTTAAATCGTTCTCATACAACAATTTGTGTTTTCGTTGATAGTTTCAAGAGAACGACCATTTACTTATAAGTTTTGATGTAAGTTATGTTTCAATGCGATGAACTCAAAATAAATGTTTTATGTTAAATGGACCTTTTGACAGATTTTGGCACATATTGACATGTGTGCTAAATTGTTCTGTATTGATATATGTAAACATTGGATCTTAAAATATCCAGTGAAACAAATACAAGAATATAATTAAAGAAAGAAAAAAGTAACTCTCAACTGAGCTAGAACCACTTACACCCGAATTAAAAGGCTTCGCTTAGACCACTCGGCCATCCGTGCTGATACAATGAGAGATGTATATTTTATTCTTTAAGCAGTCCACGTAGTATCACAAAATATAACGACAACAACAGAAATCTCCAAATTATCTAATCGTTTCGCGCTGCAACGCTTTATAATTTTCAGGTTTTTAAATCCTCAAAAGATGCATATATTGGATATTTGAGAGCATGGTTAATGTTCAGTTTTAATGTTTCCTCACAACTATCATAACTACAACGAAAAATTGCTAATCTGAAACATTTTGTTTCACTTTGTCAATTTACCAAAACGTGAAAAGGCCACTTTAAATATTGAGTTGCATTCATGCCCCAATATTTTCTAGGCAATCTCTTCTAGCAGTTAAAATAAACGTTAATCAAATGTTAATAAGATTGTATTCCTGTTTAATTTTTCTGGAGCTGAAATGTTCATATACTCAAAGAAGAATTGTAATGTGATCAAGCAAATTGTTATTTTTCTTAAGTTCATTATATTAAAATTCGATCAATAAATGACGACGTGTAACACAAGTGAGTGATAATTGTATTCATTCAAATTAAGGTAAAGAGATTGGCACAACTTTTTTGCTTATTCTATTTGAATCCTATAGGATATAGAAACAACAACACAATCAAATGAAGTACATATATATCACTTCTTCAAAAAGAGAACAACTTTTCGACACATCGGTATTTTTAATATGAAACTGTAGTACACAATGAAAAACATCATTATATACAAACCAACCTTTCCGCACCTTAAATCCTTTTTTCATGGATTACATCAGGTAATTGTTTACTCATGCTTTTGTCGCTGCAGAAAAAAATAAATGCAAATTGTAAACGCAAATGTACAACATACCCGTAGCGCATATGAATAGAATTGAGAAGTCATGATTTTTAGTTTTAACATATATATTTGAGCGTCATTTCATTGCCAAGTTTAGGCTTTGGAACACAATTTCTTATAGGGAATATTTTGAAACAATTGTAGATGTAATCCAAGTCGGCATCGCTTGATTGCATTCATTTTCTGTATTCATCTTTTGAAACTTTCGAATAATGTCTCGTAAACATAGCTTATCAATAAACTTGATTGGCATGATAAACTAAATTTTATATCAAATTTTCACATATGCTTCCAAATGTCAGTTTATTCCCGTTTTGTGAAAGTATCTTTAACTGTATAACTCGTATAATGAGGTCCCAATTATAAGAACGAAAACAATTGCCGTCTCAATCCCTGTGTTTGGAATTAACCGATATGACTTGCTTTTGTACATCCACTCATGCCCAAATTCTTCATGGCACACTCTGATTACATTGTTTCCGTCGCTGTCTTTAAGTCGGCGAAATTTACCATTCCCGAGAGTTTTATTTACACTAGTCAAATATACTTGATATTGGTAATCTTCATATTCGTCGTCAAAAAGATCTATCTGATTGCAAAAGTATGACTTAGTAACGATGAGAGATTGGAACCGTCTTTTCATATCAGATAACAGAATCAATGTTTCAACCTGCAGAACGTCTTCTATTTCAAACTTGTACACGGAGATAAAATTCCTGTTTTCGTACTCACCTCTTATTGTGATGAAGTCATTAAATGAGGGTTTGAAGCGTATTGATATATTTCCATAATTGATCTGCCAGATATTGTCTAGAGCCTGCCGTATGGTTAGCAGCACCTGTGCAAGGGTCTTTCCTTCACTTTTTTTGTACAAACGTGCAACGAAATATTTTACACCAAATGGGGTGACATTGTTCACGACTTTGAAAAATTCAAGTTCCCATTCGTCCAGTCCATGTCCAGTTAGATCCCGTTCCGTTACATTATCTAATGAGCCCAAAATATCGTCAGAAATTCCGTTGTCAAATAATTCAAGTTTAATTACAACTGAAAATGTAAATCCAACTAAAATGGAAGGTAGGTCACATTTGTTGTTCCATCTTAGATGTCCTTCGGGGCACACTAATTTGCGACAGTCGCCCTGCAACATTTTTTGTTAAGCATTAGTATATAATATGCCGGATAAAATTCTTTAAACATATACCGACCTTTGCATCTCAAATGAAATTAATTAGATATTTGTGTTATACTTACTTCATGGATCAAACGATTAAAACAGTATTTATACCAGCATTTTTTCAATGTACGTTAGCGACATCTTTAAATCGTAACTATATCAAGCAATTGTTGTTGTGTTTTTTTGCTAAATCTTGAGTTCATACTTTCAAAAAATACAGCTGTCCTCTCAAAACAAATATTATGATATAATGGACCATGATTAGAGAACATGAAATATTAAGAATGTCTTAAATACAATAACCTTGTTAACAAAATAATGAGCATATTTCAAGCTTTTGATCAGTATAAATACTGGAATATGTACAAATATAATATGGATATACAACAGAAAACTTATCATCAGTTAAGTATACATATACTGCCAATTATACAGTCATGTCAATATATATTTAGACAAATGCAATACATGACTGAAACAAAATTAATACAGACAAGTCTTATGTATGATCAAAAGTATATTCGTGACACTGTGTCAATAGTATTTATGAACCAGGTAGATGCTGCGAACATTAATCGCGCAAACAAAAAACAACTCCACCAATTTCGACTTAATCCTAGTTTTTGCTCTTACTAGCCATCTGTTTCTCCATGTCTATATACCTGCTTGATGCTCAAATTACCTAGTGCGAAAGCTTTTCCTCTTCAATACCATGCTGTCAGTTGCGTTTGTTGCAATATAATAAACAGTATTATACGATACTGATATAATATTGTAATGTGTCCGGACTGACCATTCATTAGATGCACATACAAAATGATGCTAAATGATATGATTTTTTTAGGTGTGCATTACATTTTGCATGTAAAAGTTCTTCTTGCACGGATTCGCTTTTATCAAGTATGGCCAATTCACAGAGAAGGCATTCATAAAACTTTTCTTCAAGTAGTTCAACTAAGAATCAAATGTTGTTATATTGACAAAAATTGACACATTATTACTTACAATTTTCGAACATTATAAATACACGCATAATTTTGGAAATATTATTATAAAAAAATCTTTTATCTTACCGAAAATGCACGGTTAAATATAAGACCTTTATTTCCAATCCGTGTCAAGTGCATGACTCAATCCATCTATTTAACAAAACAAATGCGTCAATATCGTAGTTTCATTTCTCCCAATATTTTGAAATGGTCTTATTTTCGAAAACTTTCATTATATTGTCACCAGATATGTCATATAACAAAACTTCACTATTCGTCAATAATGCTGTTCATACCATTTCTATACAAATCAACAACGCACTGAAAACAAGTCGTAACCTGCTTATAAATGTTGAACAAAAAGGGGACAACTATAAAGGCAAAGGGTTGAACAACGAATGTGCAATTCACAGTACGTTTCGATCTTTGAATTCCATACATTTGTTTAAAGAAATGACACAATTAATATTATCATATAAAAAAAACTATAAAATTAATACGGAGCTAGATCTTATAGATTAAGGCTTTTAAACAAAAAAGTTGTTGTTGTGTTTTGTTTTCAATTAAAGTAAAACAACATAATTGCCTATCATACATCAATTAGCAAAGAGGACAAATCATACATCAATTAGCAAAGAGGACAAATCAAATTGAAAATGTCTATCTTTACCTTTCTGTCCCTGTGGCAAACAATATCACCTGTGCCATCTTGTATCACTGGATAATCAGCATCATATGATCCGAGAAGTAACATGAGATTTCCAGGAATAACCCGATTTTTATCATCGTAATTATTAGATGTACAGACGTCATTTATTGTGGCTGTTGCGTAAGGTTTGCTGCATAAATAACAATACGCGTTTTTGAAAACGATGTTTGACTGGAAAGAAGAGTGGGCGAATGTTGCATTGAAATTATGACAGTGTGCTTTAAGTTTCAGAAATGTATCCATTTCCAATGAAGGATCTTGATACGTGCAGTCAGAAATAACTTTCAAATTGCAAAATTCTGATGACAAATCAATATCGTTAGGTGCACGAAACATAAGAGTGCATAGACTTGTGTGTCCTAGAAATATTTTCTCAGTTTCATATGAAAATGAACTAAGACTCGGCTCTCCATCATCAAGAGGTGGACACCTAACTTCTAATGCCCACGGAACGATGTGATTGTCGTTATGACAGCACGCACAAAACTGGTTATAATAAATAAAGCCCGTTTTGTAAGACACGTGTGGAAAGAGATTACCCCACGCAGCAGCCTTAATGCTGCGACACGTATCATTGGCTCCGGGACATTTGTCTATCATATAATATCGCCCAAAAGGTATATTGGGAACTTGGTTTATGTTGATAGGCGCAACACAAGAGCTCTCTCCCTTTTCTTCTATTTTGTAAAGATCGTCCTCGTAGAAACAGCAGTTTCTTCGGCGACCGCAGTTAGGATCGCATGAACATGATCGGCAACATGTTTCCTTGCCTGAGGATATGTTGATCGACCTCGCTTTTTCGCCGCAGAATGAACTGAACGGGCATACTTCAGCAAGATTTCCGGGTAGGACGTATGATCCGGTTACCCCAAGGCAACATATGGTATGCAAAAAAGCTTGTAGTCGTTGTCGCGACATGCTTTTGGTCAGAATTCTGAAACAATAATGAATTTTAACATTTTGTAATTGCGCATAAATGTAAAAGTATATGTCAAACAGTATAAAAACAATAATTTGACGTGTTGAGGCAATACTTGTTTAACATATTTTAATACGGTTCAATTGTGTTAGGTAGCTCAATACAATCATAAGGAATAATGAACATCGAAAATCCAGCAACAATATCACGAGAGAAACTTGTGCTCTTATAAGGCACTATTATGCGAAATATGAATATTGATTTGCGAATAAAAAGCGACTGAAACATCAAGTAAAATCAATTTTGTTCCGAAAGAGAACTGACACAATTGACTGCTAAAAAGCCAAGTTTTTCATAAAACAAACATGTATAAATGTAACAGCAACACACGTCAGTATATATTCGGGTTTTTTTAACTTAGTAACTTCGAATTCCTCGTAATTTCGATTTATTTGTTCGGTCTTTTTAACTTCTTGATTTCAGTCAAAGCGGTGTGCTGGAAATTAACTTGTTAAAAATATCGTAATTTTGAACCCAATCATCGCCTTTAATTTAAAGGTCTAAGTTTTTTTTTTAATTATTAAACATATCGCGATATAATTATGTACAGATTTGCTTTTATTAGCAAACTTTGATCACCTATTGTAAACGTTTGTTTTATTAATTAAAGCGTTGTAAGATAGTGCGTAAACTATCATGCACTGTAAAGTGGCCGTCAAAGTATTCATATATTAAACTCTCATACATAAATGTTTTATGAAAAAGGGTAAACAAACGAGAAAACAAACACTTTGTAATGATTCTTATTTCAAACCTCCATGCAATAATCATAAGTAGTGTCAAACGAAGCTGAATAAACGCAGGGAAAACAACACAAAAATACGTGTCAAATGCACACCTATGAATAAAAATACGATTTCCGCATTAACCTATTTATGCCTAGCGTCTAGAAAAAATGCCTTTGCAAACAGCGAAGACACAGATGAGACGCCGCATGATGCGGCGTCTCATCAGGGTCTGCGGTGTTTGCTTAAAGGAATTTCTATAAGAAATATTCTAAATATAGAAATAAATATACTTAACATCCCTAATTTTGGAAATAAATTGATCCAATTTAGAAGGATGTGAGAGTCCACTATGCATAAATGGGTTAAAATTACCCAGGCAACGCATATGGGTTTATGCAGATTAAAAGATCCTCCATACTTAAAACTTGACCAGGAGTGTTTATCTTTCGAAATGTATATAAATATTGAATAATTGTTTATTATACAATTCATTGATAACAGAAAGTAACTTTAATTTAAAGCTATGTCCACGGTTTCGATTACATCAATGCAAAATATTAGCCCATTGGTTAACATTTCCTCTATCTTAATAACGCTAAAATCATAATAAACTAATTCAGTAGAGTTTATATATGGAAAATTAGGTTAATCCTTTATAAAACGTTGCAATTCGTTGATTGTCTCATACTTAGATTAATGACCAGTTTAGTGAAGAGCACAATAAGCACTGTATCAAGGTTATAACGTAAACTTTGTGTAAAGTGTCATATTCTTCAAAAGTATAGGTATATTGTTCCACGTTCAGACGAGTAAGCATATTCTTTAAAACAATAAGCTGAGCCTTGTTCTAAGAAAACTGTGCAGTCTGCAACGGCTAATCAGGGACACGATTTCCGCCTAAACTTGATTTTATGTAATGAGGGACTGCCTTGAAACTGCAAAAAAACACAAAAGCAGAAAGTATTGTCCCTGATTAGCCCGTGCGGACTGCACAGTCTAATCAGGGACGACACTTTACGCACATGCATTAAGCCCAGTTTTCTCAGAACGCGACTCAGTTGTATTCTTTCCTGATAGTGATGTGATATGTATATTAAGTAACATGCATGACTCATGGTTACAATGATCAGTTGTATTAGTTTTTATTTTAACTCCGAAAAATAAATCTATAGAAAAGGAGTACATACGAATTAATGCCCATTTTTGGAAAAATAATTTGAAATGTTTATTAGAATAGACGGACATATGGTCGCGCTGAAAATTCCCTTAAGTATTGGCATGGAAGGCGTCTTAAAATCATCTAAGTAAAATATCAACTTATACGAGCAAATAATGGTATAATTACGTACATTTAAACAGTAGTAAAAAGAAAATTAAATTATTGTATTGTCGTTTTTACCTGTTCTGTCTGATTCCAATAAAGCCAAAATACGTTAATACGGTTGGTAAATAAAACTGGACTCTTTCACATTTTAAGGGGGTTTTATATGTACATTTTCTTTACGTTGTTTACAAACACAACGCATACATTGTCCAAAAAAAAGAGATATACGGTTGTATAAAAATATCGCATTCCACCTGCGCCCGTAGTATTAATTATAAATTCTAGATGTATGTGCATATTTTTTAGTCGTTGAGAAACTAATGGCTGATTGTACCATGTGTTTAAGGTGTTTTAATGTGATATAAATGAAAATTTATTCATATTAATATGTATAAATCACAGAAAGAGTATATTTATGGCGTTATATACAATTCTCAGGACAATTACGCCGAAATTAATTATTTAACTTAATCAGCAAAACCAAACAAAATAACTCGGCATCATGTGCTAATTTGTTAAATTATCTAAAAAGTGGTCGTTAAGAAGGATGTGTTGTATCCACGGTTTTGCTAATCAGAACTAATTGCTACATTTCATCATATTTTTTTAATAAAGTTTGCTTCTTGTTTATAGTTCATTGTACGCGCTTTTCGAGAGGCTCTCGGCAGATCGCTTTATGCTGTAACATAATCGTTGGAAAACATACAAAAAGGAAAACGAAGTCCATTTAAGTTTTCATTGCGATTTGTTTTTGCTTATTTATTTCTAACAAAACATTTTCAAATGTCGATAAAGTATTCTGAATAACAAGCGTAACGGCCGGGTCCGCCCCTCGACAGCAACAAAGAATGTGCCTTCTATATCCGGCTGTGTGCGTGGTACTGACCTTCTCTACTGAAAATCAATGTATTAATTAAGAATTAAACACCCCATGGTTACGTGTGCAATTTCCTACGGGAACGTGTGCAAAATCACGTGTCCAAATGTAATGACGTAATAGGATGTATGCAACAGACGTATATGGACGTCAGTCCGCTATTTAGGTTATATTACACTAATTCCGATTCCCATAGGGTCCCATTATAAAACTGACAACTTTCACAGCATTTTCCTTGCCTTTTCGACGGATAAATTTTTCCGAACCTGGTGTCATTTTAAAGATGGATCTGTCATCTTCCAATAATTGCAATCAAAAACATACCGTCTCGCAACTTCTAAGAAAGCAAATCGCTGTCGAATGAACCCACCGTAGAAAAACGTGTTTCGGAATCCTAATTTCGACAAAAGCCCCACACAATAGAAAACACACCCTCAAAAGTTCATCTTTTAAGTTAGCTTCCAATCCAAGGCATCAAAATACTCCAGACACATACAGGATATTACAAATAACCACAAAAGACATGTCTCACATTGTTAAATGGCTTATATTCAAGAAGAGAAAATGAACTCTTTAGAAATAGGCACTACTTTCGAATGGACAACGGAGGGATACACAATGATTTAGTGTAATGTAACCTTTAAGGGAACTCAACTTTGTCCTATCCTTTTCAAACCTTTTCCACATGAGATTTGAACTATTTCCACCATGAATATGCAATTTCAGTGCATACTGATGGGGGTAAAGGCCTTAAAATGGCCATTCAAAGCGGTGACTAAATTGGCCGCAGTCGAGTCGGAATACATGATTTTTAGTCTAAGTGACGACAGCTGATTTTGTGTCTCCAATTATTGTTACGCGTAACTTTTATGGCAAAAACTGGTATCATTGCATGCGAAATTCACCAATATATCAGCAAAAGGCCCAAATAAATGTATTGATTGTGAATCAGTGTACTTTTCTTGATGAAAAAGGAGACTTTTTTTTAATTTTAAGCACTTTTTTCAATAAAAAACTCACTGACAGCATATAAAATCATGTTTTTCAAGAAAAAATTTATTAAAAGCTTCACTTACAATCAAAACATACACATTGCAATTACAAAAAATAATGCTATTATGATCAGAGGCATAATTTGCAGCTTTCAAGCCGATACAAGCCTGCTACCCAAAATTAACACTTAAAAAGGCGCAAATCGCTCCTTCAACAGCTTACGACACAAAGTGACACTTGTTGCGCATCCAGATAGTCTCTTTCATAAAAATAAGTCCTGCTAGCGACATTTTATTAAGTATTCTCTTTAAAATCCAGTGTTGAAAGCTTAAGTTTTGCAAAAATGCCCACAGTCACTATGCAAAAGAGCATGTTTGCTAAGGAATTCCTACGCGAGCGGCCACACTAATGTCGTGGCAGGAAAGTCATTTGGGTGAGATTCCTCTGTAGTTCAGTGTACATTCATTCCACTACCTGGGGATGAGTATCGGGATCAATTTTCCCAGCTTGGTGAAGTGTTGACCTTTCAGGATGTTGATGGATCGTCCACAAGCGCTGCACCACTGAGGCCTCTGTTCAGGACACCGAGTCGGATTGAGGTGTACACAAACCCGCAGTCAGGCAAGGATCATCCAGACCTTTAATAAAATAACATGTTTAGGCCCCTGAAACTGGCAATTATGTTCAACACTGAGATAAGGAAACACATAGAGGAGACATCATGCCTTGGCTATCTCATTATTGACACGGCAAACTCGAGCAGCTGGGGACTTGGCTCTAAACAAAAACAGGTATGCTCCATCAATGTGACCAAGATGGCATGTCAGAGTTAAAAAGAGCAAACAAACATACAAAAGAGATATAAAGGAAATAAGAAATTAAATGCCAGAAGTTATTTCAAGTATTGCTTTTCTGTCTGCAAGGGTTGCTGTGGAAAATAGTGCTTAACGCATAGTTTGGCCTGTAGGGGTTCTGCTAGCAAGAACAAATAGAAGTCATACCTGGCCGCGAACTGTAAGCTTGAGATTACCATATCTGACGAAGTACTGCTTTATGAATGCATTCTAATTGTACTTGAACCAGATCGCATTGACAGCACAAGGCTTCAGACCCCCAAAAAGTGTGAGGCTTTCGATAGTGCTTACCTGATACCAGACCGCAATGCCCAAGACAGTGACTTTCTCCCGGAACTGCACAGGCCGCATCCGCAGCACAATCCTTAAGCTCAATCATGGTCTGGTTGACTCTAAAATAGTGAAATCTGAATTCACAGATGCTCATTTGTCTAAAGGTTATGAGTTTATTGCCTATCTTATTAAAAGTAAACACAATGACATGCTAAAGAAGACATGTGCATTTCTGAAAAGACATACAGCTGCCCGATACTTGACTAGGAAAAGGCGCTATGGTCTTCACTCTGAAATTCATTACTCTAAGGGCTTAACAGAACCAAAGCCAGATCTTACAGCTAAATGGCCCCACCTACAGCTAAATATGCTCTATAGGTTGAAAATAAAGTAATTTGTCTGAAGAACTAGTGCTATTAACTCATCAGCTATGTTGCTCCACTGGCCGCAATTCTGTAAACATAGTGTATATATGGAAATACCTAGTCTACCTCATGCACCGCACCACTACGTCCACTGTAAATACACAGCTAAGTTAGAACTTTAACGAACAAACTGAAATTCATGTGCTAATTAAACAATCAGTATGATGACTCACATTGAAATCATGTCCAGTGCACCAGTCAGAGCAAGACAGCTAGCGGATTGTTGACCATCTGCGGCTCAAGGACAAATGGTCAGGCCTACAAACAAAGAGAAAAATGGCATAAATGGGTTGCATGCATGTAATTTGGCATATTTTTTTCTTGCTCTCCACCTGAAACTTCAATCTATGGACATAATAATATTTACATTTAAGATTTGTTGGAAATGTTACCCTTACTTGTCCATACCAGGTCCCCCACCCATCCGGAACAGTCCAAAACCACCTAAAACATCCATTTAGACCAAAATATTGACATCTCTCATCTATTTTAGCACCCAAATCATCAAAACATTCATTAAAATTCATTTTCTACTTGTCTCGCTTGCAGACGAATCAATGTGACCTTGACATTGCAGTAAATGTGCTTTTTAAAGGTTATATTACACTAATTCCGATTCCCATAGGGTCCCATTATAAAACTGACAACTTTCACAGCATTTTCCTTGCCTTTTCGACGGATCAATTTTTCCGAACCTGGTATCATTTTAAAGATGGATCTGTCATCTTCCAATAATTGCAATCAAAAACATACCGTCTCGCAACTTCTAAGAAAGTAAATCGCTGTCGAATGAACCCACCGTAGAAAAACGTGTTTCGGAATCCTAATTTCGACAAAAGCCCCACACAATAGAAAACACACCCTCAAAAGTTCATCTTTTAAGTTAGCTTCCAATCCAAGGCATCAAAGTACTCCAGACACATACAGGATATTACAAATAACCACAAAAGACATGTCTCACATTGTTAAATGGCTTATATTCAAGAAGAGAAAAGGAACTCTTTAGAAATAGGCACTACTTTCGAATGGACAACGGAGGGATACACAATGATTTAGTGTAATGTAACCTTTACATGAGATTATTCAACAATCAATGGGCTGCAGGTTACCCGATACAACAACAACAACAACATTCATTAGCTTTTAAGCATACAATTGCTTTTTAGCCAAAAATATAATATACACGTGTAAAGACATGGATGATAATAATTATGAGAATAAGGTAATAATTATGAAAACTATGCAATGGAAGAAGTTAACAAATATTTTACTGATTTATAACCTAAGATATGTTCCTTTAACATCGATAATGACAGTTGGTAATAAAATCACGTGACACAAATATTTTACTGATTTATAACATAAGATATGATACAAATATTTTACTGATTTATAACATAAGGTATGTTCCTTTAACATCGATAATGACAGTTGGTAATAAAATCATGTGACACAAATATTTTATTGATTTATAACATAAGATATGTTCCTTTAACATCGATAATGACAGTTGGTAATAAAATCATGTGACACAGAATACATTATTTTGCGAAATTATTTTCACTTTAACATTGATGCGTATCAGTGCTCATCGAATTCTGAGAAAAAAAATAGTCTACTTAGATTAATTAATGTGTCTCTAAATTGTTCCGTAAACAATTCGCATTATATATGTATTTTGAAAGATTAATGATTCCTTTTTTACTTTGTGTTCCCATTAACATATCAAACTTATTTAATGTTGGCCATGCTTGATAATATGACTTTAAATATGTTTTTCTTATATCTTTGTATAATGGACATATTAATAAGAAATGGTATTCACTTTCTACGACATTTAGATTACAAAATTTACATTTTCTGTTATCACGTGCAATATTGTGGTATCGACCTCGTTCTATTTCTAATCTGTGTGATTATAGGCGGAATTGAGTTAGTGCTATTTTAAATTTCTTTGTTGTAATGATATCCAGGTATGGTTCGGTATTAAACGTGTTCTTCGTGCGGCAGTATGTGTTTAGTCTTGACGAATTAATGATTTCACTGTACCAGTGTTGTTTATAGTGATCAAATAATCGTTGTTTAATTAGATTATAAGTGTATGTTTGTTCAGATTTTTCTGTCAGGGTTTCTTGTTCATTCCATACATAAGTTAAACCTACCTGCTCGAGTATTGATTTGATTTGATAAGCCCAATTTCTATTGTTGTATGTTATGTTTTGTTCTGCGTCATTGAACATGAATGAGTATGTTATTTTTATGAGATTATCATTTGTACATGATATTAATTTAAACCAATATTTAAATATGTGTAATTTACGTATCACTGATAAAGGGTATCGTCCTAATTCTCCATACAGTGCTGATAGATTTGTTGATTTGTTGACACAAAGGATTTTTCTTAAACATTTTGTATGTATAATTTCTAATTCTTTTCCTGAATCATGTCCCCAGATTTCCGCAGAGTAATGAAGAACGGGGGTTACTAATTTATCAAAAAGGTTTAATTTTTCTTTGGTAGGGAATTCATATTGGTTTACAACAGAAAAAAGGCGATGAAGTGCTCTGTTACCGTGTTCTGATATTGATTTTATTGTTTTATACCAGTTTCCGTTTTGTTTTTAAATAAAATTACACCCAGATATTTGAATGATGCGACTATTTCCAACGGTTCACCATATAAAGTGAAGTTGAAACTTGTTTGTCGGTTACTTTTTTCAAAAATAACAACTTTTGTTTTACTAATGTTTATTTTTAATTTGTATGTATTACAATAGTTTTCAATGTCATTTAACATTAGTAGGGCTGATGTGGGTGAAGTTGAAAATAGGACTTGGTCATCGGCATACGATAATAAAAAGAATTTTATATCGTCGATCGATATGATTCCTTCAATATTAGAATTAATACATCACTAATGAATTAAACGAGCACTGATTAATTACTTGATGCGTTTTCCTCGTCTAGTTTGACGTTAACATATGGTGTCCGTTTGTATACCTGTTAAGGTAGACACGACATTGAACTTGATGCAAAACAAACATAAATTACTTTCATTAGTAAAATATATAGGCCGAACGATCATTTGCAAACCACAAAAAACGTTTTCATCTTCGAAAATGATTATAATTAGTAACACAATTATAATTATAAGATGATAACACAAAAACACGCTGGAATTAGCGAATATGTAAACACCTTTGAACTAACGACTTACTTTTACCAAAATATTTTTTTTTTAATTTAGAACATTCATATGAAAGTTTGCCCATAATTGGCCAGTATCCTTCAAATGTGTATGGTATCCGTCCGACATTAGACCGACATAACATTTTAGTTAACTTAAAAATAAAGTATATTTTATATAAATGCGATTGTGTGTTTTTGTGTTTTTTAATTACAAGTGTCATATACTTTCATGAATTATGTATCTTCTTATTTTGTTGAAATGTTAAAAAAAAGTCAACGTAATAGTGTTACTTCAGATTTTTGCCTGGGGCATGGCCCCAAGGCCAAAGTAATGATGTCAATTTCTGAGCCTATCCGAATTGGCTGGCTGCCAAAAACCAAATTCCCAAAACTCCGATTTACCACTTAATTCATGCGCAATAAAAGAAGTTCTTCGCATATCTCAATAACCCGCCTTGTTATTACAGAATATCATTATAAAACATGACGGTTTCAAAAAAGTGAAAAAACAATATTATTGAAGCAAAATTGCCAAGCATTGTCTACGACATAGTTTTTATTGTTTACATATTCATTCGAGAATAAGTTCCTAACTTGAGGGTCTAGGCCGAAAAGATACAAGTGTTTACGGGAACAGTTAGAAGATTTTTTTCTGAGACATTTTTTGAAGACATATTATTTTGTATTTATAAACATATTTTAAAATATTGTTATTTTATTTTGCGTTAACAAGACATTCCAGAAAAAAAGAAAATGAAAAAAATAAATATTCACGATCGTTCTCGGAAATAGACGAAGTAACCGGATATGGTATTTCACTGCGCATATCGAGCGCGCAAATCGAGCGCGGAAAGTTCTGCATGAGGAAAAGTGCACACTTTTTGTTTATGCTTAACGATAATGATATCATACTATGATTATAATTATAAAACTACTGCATAACCTACCGCCTGAACATTTAAGCTTCGTTCTTGGAAAACTGGGCTTAATGCATGTGCGTAAAGTGTCGTCCCAGATCAGCCTGTACAGTCCGCACATGCTAATCAGGGACGACACTTTCCGCCTACCTGGATTTTCGTTTAGAAGAGACCTCCTTTAAAGAAAAATTCCATAAAAGCAGAAAGTGACGTCCCTTATTAGCCTGTGCAGACTGCACATGCTTATCTTGAATGACACTTTACGAACTTGCATTAAGCTCAGTTTTCCCAGAACGCGGCTCATTTAAGCATGTGTGTCCGTTATTACTACTGAGGTCATTCATTGTTACAATTTCATTGTAAAATTACTTTAAGTAAGGAGAATTGAAATAATGACATAATTGTTTGAAATATTCTTAGACATACATTTAGTTTGATTTAAATTTTGGTGTTTAACCAACAATGATGTTCCCATTGGTCTAAAGAACAATATGCGAATAAAGTGTTAAAATTGAGCATATGAATAATGATCTTTTAGAGAGCTGCCAATATCATTCTATAAATGTTCTTGCCCAGGATTATAGTGAAGATCACAGTTTCTCTCTACACAGGTTTCCAGATTATTCGTGGAGTGAACGGGCTATCCGGTCTGCCAGGTCGTCCGGGACTCAAAGGAATGCGTGGGGACGGCGGTGTTAGCGGTCTTCCGGGTTTCAAGGGTTGTGTGGGTGAACCAGGCATCAGCTATGGTGGAGCTAAAGGACCCATGGGAGACGAGGGTTTGCCGGACCTGCCTGGTGAGTATATATTGATTAACTGCAGGAAAACTGTTTCAAACCTTTTTTTAAAGGTAGTTGCCCGGACTACAAAATTTTGAAAGTTATTTGCCCAGATCTTAATCTACTTGACATGGGCTTACGTGCGACCACTAATTTCTATCCCTGTTAAGAGTTTATTTGTATCTCTTAAAATTGGTGTGTAGATCATATGAGTGTACTTGTACCTCTGAAAGTTGGTGTGTAGATAGTATGAGTGTACTAGTACCTCTGAAAGTTGGTGTGTAGATCATATAAATCAAATGTATTTTGTACCTCTGAATGATGGTGTGTAGATCATAAGAGTGTTCTCGTACCTCTGAAAGTTGGTGTAATGATCATAGAAATAATGTGTACTTGTACCTCTGAAAGTTGGTGTGTAGGTTATATGAGTGATGTCATCTAGCTAAAATTAATTGGTTTCAATTTATACACAACTTTTTATTTTTAGGTTTAAAGGGGGATAGGGGAGAGCCAGGACCTGCTGCTTTCGTTGAAGGACTGTCCAAGGGTGAACCGAGGTTAACGAGTGTACTCAGAAGAGATGGCTTATCTGGCTTCAATGGTATGATGGTGATTTGTGCATTTGAATATCTGCTTTTTCTTACAGTGGCAGTTTGTGAATATCAAATGTGTTGGCTCACCTGAGCACAACGTGCTTATGGTGTGCTTTTGTGGTCACCTTTTGTCTATCATTTGTCATGCATCGTCAACATTTACCTTGAGAATTTTCTAGAGGCCACATTTATTGCCCAGTCTTCATGAAATGTGGTCAAAACATTTGCCCCAATGATATCTCGGTCGAGTTTGAAATTGAATATGGTGGGGTCAAAAACTAGGCCACAAAGTCAACTTAAAGAAAAAGATTATGAACACCTTTAGAAGTCACATTTTATGTCCAATCAGCATAACTTTGCTCTAAACATTTATCCCAATGATATCTCTGGGGAGGTCGAAAATGGCTCTTGTCCTTTTAAAAAATGGCCGCCAGGGGTTGGGGCAGTTTTCCTTTTACAGCTTAAGTAAAACATTTTAAACATTTTTGAGGTCACATTTGTTGCCCAATCACCATGAAACCTGCTCAGAACATTTGTCTCATTGATATCTCTGCCGAGTTTGAAAAGTGTTCCGGTCCATTGAAATCATGGCCACCAGGGTGTGGAGCAGTTTTTCTTATATGGCTTTAGCAAAACCTTTTCAACACTCTAGAAGTAATTTTTTTTGCCGAATCATCATGAAAATTCCTCAGAACATTTGTGCTTATGATATCTCGGCTGAGTGTGAAAATGACTCTGGTCCAGTGAACAACATTGCCACCAGGGGTCTGGATAGTTTTCTTTATAAGACTTTAAGAAAACCTTTGAGCACTCTAGACGTAACATTTATTGCCCAATATGTTTGAAACTTGCTGTGAACATTTGTCCCAAAAATATATGGAATGAGTTCGACACTCGGGCGCATGGGGTTCACTGGGTCAAATTATAGGAAACGCTTTCGAACACTCTAGAGGTCAGATTTATTGCTCAATCATCTTGAAGCTCGGTTAGAACATTTGTCTAAATGATATTTCGATTGAGTTTGGAACTGGGTGGCAAGGAATGAAAAACATGGCCACTAAGTTTAATTAAAGAAAAGGTTTGTTAATTTGAAGCCACGTTTATTACCCAGTCTTTTTGAAACCTTGTTAGACCATTTGTCCAGATGATATCTCAGAAAAGTTTGAGAGTTGGTCATTAGGGGTTACATTGACATAAACTAGTACGAGATAGATTCAGTGAATTTAATATGTATACCGAACAGTTCCGTTGTTGTAATAATGACATTTTATATTCTAAGTCTTTTCATCATTTTGTTTAGCTCACCTGATCACACCATGCTCATGGCGAGCTTTTGTGATCGCCTTTTGTCTTTCATGCGTCGTCAACATTTACCTTGTTAACACTCTAGAGGCCACATTGATTGTCCAATCTTCATTAAACTTGGTCAGAACATTTGTCCCAATAATATCTTGGCCAAGTTTGAAACTCGGTCACGAGAGATCAAAACCTAGGTCATGAGGTAAAATTAATGAAAAATCTTGTTAACACTCTAGAACTCACATTTATAGTCCAATCTTCATGAAACTTGGTCAAAACATTTGTTCGAATGTCTCGGAGTTCGTACATGGTTCCGCTTCAACAACAAACATTGGCGCCAGGGGTGGGGCAGTTTTCCTTATATGGCTAAAGGGAAGCCTTGTTAACACTCTAGAAGTCACATTTTAGTCCACTCACCATGAAACTTGATGTATTTTCTGAGGTTGAAAATGTTTTTGGGTTCGTTGAACATTCCAGCCAGAAGGCGGGGCCGTTTTCCCTATATTGATATACTGAAATATTGTTAAGACTCTAGAAGTCACATTTTTTGTGCAATCTTTATGAAACTTGGTCAGAAAATTTGCTGTCAAGAGTTTCAAAATGGTAGCAGTCTGTTGAAAAATGGATTCAAGGGGCGGGGCAGTTTTTCTTATATGGCTAGAGTGAAATCTTGTTAACACTCTATTAGCCACACCAACATCTTCTTAGAATAGTTTAGTTCCTTCGGGTCTAAGGTGAGTGCCTTAGGGCCCATGGCCATCTTGATAATACATGTTTTGTTTCAGAGCCTGATAGTGGCTGCCTTAATGAGAAGTTTGTGATCCATAATGATGCATCTAGAGTTTTATCAGAAATGGGTACCTATTATGACAAAGACAATACATCTTACACTTAAGAGGACGATAGCCATGTTGATTCATATTATGTATCTGACACTGAAGAGTACGATAACCATATTGATTCTGATGTATCTGAAACTGATGAGGACGATAGCCATATTGATTCTGATATATTTGACACTGAAGAGGACACTAGCCATATTGATTCTGATGTATCTGACACTGAAGAGGACGATAGCCATATTGATTCTGATGTATCTGACAATGAAGAGGACGATAGCCATATTGATTCTGATGTATCTGACAGTGAAGAGGACAATAGCCATATTGATTCTGATGTATCTTACACTGAAGAGGACGATAGCCATATTGATTCTGATGTATCTGACACTGAAGAGATAACGATAGCCATATTGATTCTGATGTATTTGACACTGATGAGGACAATAGCCGTATTGATTCTGATGTATCTGACAATGAATAGGACGATAGCCATATTGATTCTGATATATCTGACACTGAAAGGGACGATAGCCATATTGATTCTGATGTACCTGACACTGAAGAGGACGATAGACAAAATGATAATATGTATCTGACACTGAAGAGGACGATAGCCATATTGATTCTGATGTATCTGACACTGAAAGGGACGATAGCCATATTGATTATGATCTACCTGACACTGAACAGGACGACAGCCATATTGATTATGCTGTACCTCACATTCAAGAGGATGATCGTCATGTTGACTCTGATTACGTGCTTGACTCTGAGCCAGAGTTTTTGAGTGATGAACAATCTAATCTTATCGCTCCTGTTGAAAGCCTTCAAATAATATTAAATGCAGCTGACCAACCAAATAACAGTTCTGTGACAAAATAACTAACAGACAGCAGCAGTGAATATTCTGAGCATTGAGGAGAAGATGTCATGGTTCAACAAAACTCTAGTAGCAAGGACCAAAGAGTGTGGGATAAAATGCAGTTCTGCATGTACTGCGATTAAAGCTCAACAAATATCCCAAAACATTATTTGGGAGTGCATAAAAATGAAGATGATGTTAAACAAAATAGGTCTAAGGAAAGGATTCAAGGAAAAGGCCTTTAAACTTATGTTTTGTGATATTTGTTGAGCTTTTATCACAGTACATGCACAATTGCATTTTAGAGCTTTGTTGAACCATGGCATCTTCTCCTTTATGATCAGAAGAGTCACTGCTGCTGTCTGTTAGTGCTTTTGTCACAGAACTGTTATTTCGTTTGTCAGCTTGTTAGAATAAGAAATGCTAGGGACTACCAACACAATTTGGAGGTGTTAGTTCTAGAAAGGGAACATAGTAAACCTACACTAGAAGGAATGGCGCAAGTGTTGATGATTATCTTCCTTGTGAGGACTGCCTTGAATTGTTTCTTAAGGACATCCTATGGCGTCACAGGAAGTCATGTCAATTTAAAACAGGTGACCTTGAACCAAAACACAGAAAAATTAAGGCCGCAGCCAAACTTATGATACCATCATCAGTTCATGTTAATGAGTGCCTGAGAGAAAATGTTGTGAAAAGAATGGCAAACGACGATGTTTCATTTTGTGCACGAAATGACCCAATCATTGGTAAAGTAGGTGAACATCTTTACAAAAAACATGGCCAGATTGCACATATGGCCCACTTTATAAGTAAAAAAATGAGGGAACTGGCTCGCTTTTTTATCATTGCAAGAAAAGAAGACCAGGAAATTCCATGTTTGAGTGACATTATTTACCCAGGAAAGTTTAAATTGCGATCACAGCTACCAGAAATCTGTGTGGCTACGACCAAAGTACACACAATTTTAATAATCCGTCACTAGTACTAAAAATTGACCACCAATTAAACAAATGTGCCAGAATAAAGAAGTCAGAATGTTTCATGAACAAATCTTCAGGCAAAGAGGATGCAGAAAATGTTCTGACCTTAAAGGGGCCTTTTCACAGATTTTGGCATTTTTTTAACTTATTTATTAAATGCTTTATATTGATAAATGTAAACATTGGATCGTAAAAGCTCCAGTAAAAAATCAAGAAAAAAAATATAAAAAAAGGAAAAGAACATTGCCCGGAGCAGGTTTCGAACCAGTGACCCCTGGAGTCCTGCCAGAGTCCTGAAGTAAAAACGCTTTAGCCTACTGAGCTATTCCGCCGAGTACACATTCTTGGCGTATTTTATACCTTATATAAGCAATCTTCGTAGTTTCACAAAATTTAACGACAAAAACAGAACTCTCCAAATTATTCAATCGTTTCGCGTTGCAACGCTTTATAATTTTTAGGTTTTAAAATCGTCAAAAGATGCATATAATGGCTATATTAGAGCATGGTTAATGTTCAGTATTACTGTTTCCTCACAAATATCATAACTAAAACGAAAACTTACGAATCTGAAACAACTTTTTTCAATTTTGTCAATTTACCAAAGAGTGAAAAGATCCCTTTAATGGAAAATGAATGGACCAATAATATCTCTAGCAATGCTCTGCAGTCTATTACAGAGAACAAAATAAACAAGACTATTGGCAAGCAATATATGTCGCCTACCGGTTCCACCATTGTCAGAAACTATTATTATTATTATTATTTTTAAATATATTTGTTGCAATAGCAAGCAGAATTTTTATGTAGGAACAAAATGAAATGACGTGCATAATGTCCATATTGCCATTTATCCATTTTTCAAGTTTCATGATAAAATATTAAGAACTTTTAAAGTTATCACGGGATCCAGAAAAGTGTGACAAACTCACAGACTCACGGACTGACGGACACACAGAGCGCAAACCATAAGTCCCCTCCGGTAAAACCGGTAGGGGACAAACAATGAGACAATGCTGCCTTTTACAGAAGACATTAAAATACTTACAGAATATTTGGAAAATACTTCTGAAAATGCATTAAAAGTTTGTCACAAGACTTCCAAAAATCGAATTGGGAAATGCTGAACAAAGTTGCTTTAACACGCATTATGTTATTTAATAGGAAAGGGGCGGAGAGGTTGAGAGGTTAAAGGTTACCAATTACAATGATAAGCAAACCAAGAGCAAATCAATGCCTGAAATTTAAAGCGCAGTCAGCTCTGTCGAAAAGATGTTGTGTTTGAGATTTAGCAGAGTTGAAATACGAAGAAAAAAAGCAAAGACAGTGGCGGTTTTTTTAACCCCTGACATGCAGAGATGTATTGATGTTCTATTGATGCACAGAGAAGATGCAAAGGTGAATCCTAACAACATCTTTGTTTTTTGCAAGAGCAAATGGAAAGTCCTTCAATTCAATCCGTATGTCGGACACTTTAAGAACATTTCGTTCCACACTAAACTTATCGGCTGGGGAGTGTTTAACAAGCACTAGGCTAAGGAAGCATGTGGCCACGGTATCACAAGTGTTAAATCTCAGTAGGTTAGATTTGAAAGTAATGGCTGATTTCTTGGGACATGACATATACGTTCATCGCTCATTTTACCGACTACCACAGTCAACAAACCCATGTGACTAACATGGGGAAGCTTTTGACGGCTTTCAATAACGGAACTATAGCAAAAATTAGTGGCCTTTCGCTGGATGAAATTACCTTGTATGAAAGTAAAAACCATTTGTATATATTTTTCAATTATAAGATCATATTCATTTCTCATAAGGTAAGAGTAAATTAATTTACTTTCGTTAGTTGCATACATTCATGATTAATAAATTCATAATATGATGTGCATGTACGCCATCTATATTATGTATTTAAGAAAAGCCGAGGATAGGCTACATTCTACAGAAATTTGCTTTAAATTCATGCAGTTTGACCCAAAATGAACTTATACGTGAACATTTCATTCCCTTTTGCATAACAATTCGAGGCCTATGTTATTAGTCTCGAATAACCAGAACTAATGTGTTTGTTTATACAACAGGCAAGAAAGGATGTTTCAAAAGCAAGGCATCGAGTGCTTAATATACTGATACGCATCATGTTGTAGTAATAACAAATTGTTTTTATAGAAAATATGTTTGAATATTCTATATTTTATTGAAGAACATAATTGCATATACCAAACCACAAATTTTAACCAACTTGCAATTTGTTTTTGTTTGCCAGGATATAATTTATTCATTCTTTATCTGATAATTTCTTTTGCACTAAAGGGCACATTGTTTACCTGCACGGTGTTGTACTTTTACGATAGTATGTATCAGTCAGAGGATTTGATATTTGCAGCTATGGAAATTATAAACAAAACGCGTTAGAATTGATAGACAATGGGAACTTATCTACCATTTTGACGTTGCAGCGCTGTACATAGTATATATATATATATGTATAGGTATAAGAGTGTTTAATTGTACCTCTGAAAGTTGGTGTGTAGATTATAGACATAATGTGTATTTGTACCTCTGAAAGTTAGTGTTTAGATAATATGAGTGATTTTGTACCTCTGAAAGTTGGTGTGTAAATCATGTGAGTGTAATTGTACCTCTGAAAGTTGGTGTTGATCATATGAGTTTATTTTCAATTCTGAAAGTTGGCGCACAGCTTAGACATCTCTGGCACAGCGTCTTGGTGGTGTTGTTAATACATATTTAGGGGATTTTCTTGGTCTTAATGTGTTAGACTATATGGTGATCATATTATTTTAAATAAGTGATTTTCCTTTATTGTCAGAGCTTACAAGTGATGAAGAAACAGATGAGGAAGACGATAACCAACCATGTTCAATCAGCCAAACTACCAGTAGTAATGTAACTCCTTACCCCAAAGAAGGTAACATGAATTTTGTATTTGTTCCACAAATCATTATATGTTTAACCGTGCTATGTAATATATTATAGGTCTTCTTTGGGACTTCTTGGTGGATCATCACCATTTATCTGTATGCCTAGTAGCAGCCTACAAAGTGTGGTTTTCATGTTTACAAAAAGTGCACACACACTGGCATTTGGACTTTTTAATGAGTTGTAAATAATTAGTCAAAATATATGTTTTAAACCCTTGGTAAGTTTCAAGGATAAGGCTAGATTATTTCTGTTGTCTTTTCAGGTCAGTGTCCTGGTCCCAGTTCTTCGATGCAAAAGACAAAAGGACAGTCTACTGTATCCCAAAAAAACATGGTAAGCATTCAAAAAGTTCTAAATGTTATTTATTAATCGTAAGAAATTGTAATGCTGATACTGCTTCAAGTGCATTGTTCAACGAAATACATTTTGTAACTAAAAAATGTCTGTATCATAAGAATAAGCAGAAGAATTGTTGATGTAATGTCCCTTGTCACATGATAATATATATCTGTTATAATGTATGTATTTGTGGTTGGAAGCAGTTTTAAAAATATGTGTTGATAAATCAGAGCCAAGTTACTTATTAATCAAATAATGCTTACCAAATATGTGGATTGTATTGTTCAACATATATTAAGCCAATAATGTTTTCTCAAATTAAAAAGTGTCAATTTTATTTTTATACTTTGTTTTGTTGTAAACAAAATTTGACTGAATTGGCATATTCGCTGTTGTTAAAACAAAACAGTAAAAGCAGAATGATAACTGCTTGATAACGTGTAAATCCCTCCCACTCAGCATTGTGGTGTTTTGTTGGTTATACATGTAATGTATAAGACATAACATCTTCTCTTAACTGAAAACAAACTCGTTTTAAGGAAGTACATGTGCATATCAGCATATTAACACTGGCAAGCATTTCCTTCCACACTTTATATTACATAAATGATCTATTAACAAGTATGTACCAATCCCTGCTAAAATGCATGTACATTTATGACACTTCTTTAAAGGACTCTCTTAACAATGATATTTTTTCAATAGCATTGTACCAGTAATGTGTACACCTTTCGTTGATTAATTTATCCAATCGCCATCGTCACTTCATGGCTCCGTTTGACCTGAATCAGCCAATCACTAATATGATTTCAATTCATATAGTAAATAGCGTGAACAATTAATTAACCTATATATTAAGTATTCAGCATCATGCAGTCGTGTAACTAACATAGATAAAATGATGCCATTGGATAATTGCCCTTCTTAACAGTCTTCCATGTGCACTTATGCTTCGTTTATTCTTTTAAACGTTAAAAAAGAGTCTGTAAAAGTTTTGCCCCAATGACAGACAAGGTACCTAGCCTGAGTATAATTTGTTCCACCATTACAAATGTCTGAACAATTTCAAGTAATAAGCTGTGTTGGGTTAACAAATAGCTAGCATGTTTCATATGCATCAAATAAACATCCCCAAATATGCCACCACCACTTGTAATTACCATTTTAATCTATGTAATTTGCATTTCAGGGAAGAAGATTCAGAAACTAAGAAGTGAACAAAGCTTGTTTCTCCATAAACTTTTTAAAATCAATGTTTGTTACAGAAGAGAACTTAAAATGACTGGCTGCATCAATGCAATACGAGTGCTTAAATGATCTTTAAGTTTAAGTTCCTCATGCATTGAAGGATTTCTAACGTTAACCTCTATAGGAAGGTGTGTTTCCTGCAAGAACCTGACTGTTACTTCCGATGTTAAGATCATGTTTATGCTCTAACTTACCCGTGCATTGCTGATATGTTCTGTTTTCTTTTGATGATCAGACGGAATTTTAATATTACTTTGAGAGTATTTTCCAATGACCGGACTGTATGTTGGGTAAATGACACATTATAGGTCAAAGGTCTAGGTAATTAATATACATTTAATGGTGTGGAATTGAGGTGCATTGTATGTTTAAGTATTATTGTACAATTAATGTTATGATATTGATGAACATTTTATGTTGTGGTATTTATGTATATTTGATGTTATGGTATTGATGTACATTTGATTTGGTGATATTGATGCACATTGGATGTAAGTGTACTGGTGTACATTTGATATTGTGGTATTGGTGCATATTTGAATGTTTTGTATTGATGTACATATGATTGTTTTGGTATTTTTGCACAATTGATGTTGAGGTATTTATGTACAATTGATATTGTGGTTTTGGTGCACATTTGATGTTGGGGTATTGATGTACAATTAATCATGTGGAATTGATGTACATTTTATCATGTGGAATTGATTTACATTTTATCACGTGGAATTGATGTACATTTTATGGTGTGGTAAATCATGTCAGTGCTCTGGGTAGGATTTGAAAAGGGCAGGGTGCTTTTTGTCGAAAGTAAACTTTACCGTACGCAGTCATAATATGACTGTGGTATATATCAATCTAACAAGTTAAGAATGAAAACATATTACATTTATTTTCCTTGTAAAAAATCTCTTTTTAATAAAAACTAAATATCTGCTCTGTGAAAATGAAGTAATTTATTGAAACTTCAAATTAAATTTGCTTTCTAATAATATGATCATATGAAAAAAGGCATGGGGGTGTCCAGGGGGTAGGGTAATACATTTGGAAAGTAGGGTGCTGAACCCTCCATTTTAGGCCCAGCTGGCGCATTGATTTTAATGTATTTTATTTTGTATTGTTGTACTAGAACAAAACACTTTTAGGCATAAAAAGTTATGTTGACATGTGCAAAAATAATGAATGTTCATCTCATCTAATTCTTTTGTTGTTTAGTAATGGTAATCATGTGTTTTTTCAGACTATCAAATGGTTTTTTATCTGAACATCTCCTTTTTATACGCCCGTTTTCAAAACTTAAGTCTATTGTTGTCGGTCCGTAGATGTCGCTTGACAAAATAAATGGTCCGCTATCTACTGTTGTAGCCTGTTTGACAGGTATCTGACTAAGTTTTGTATATACCCCATGTTTTTTTATTTTATATTTGATATTGTTGTCGGTCAGTAGATGTCCCTTGACCAAATAAATGGTCCGCTATTTACTGTTGTAGCCTGTGTGGAATTGTTGTTATGTTCATGTTTCAGCGTGCAATATATGTGGAGTGCATGTTCTAATGTGGGATTGATGTGGCATGCATGTTGTAGCGTGGAATTGATGTAATGTGCACGTTCTAGGGGGTGGGATTGATGCGGCATGCATGTTGTAGCGTGGAATTGATGTAATGTGCATGTTCTAGGGTGGGATTGATGTGGTATGCATGTTGTAGCGTGGAATTGATGAAAGGTGCATGTTCTAGGGTGGGATTGATGTGGTATGCATGTTGTAGCGTGGAATTGATGTAATATGCATGCTATAGGGTGGTATTGATGTGGTATGCATGTTGTAGCGTGGATTTGAGGTAATGTGCATGTTATAGGTGGGATTAATGTGCTGTGCATGTTTAAACGTGGCATGTATGTGATGTGCATATTGTAGCAACACAATTGATGTGATGTGCATAATGAAGCGTTGATTTGATGTGATATGCATTTTATAAGGAGGATGTGTTTTGGATATGTCTTGGATTAACCCATTTATGCCTAGTGTCTAGAAAAAAGGCCTTGGAAAACAGCGTAGACTCTGATGAGACGCCGCATGATGCGGCGTCTCTTCAGGGTCTGCGCTGTTTGCTTAAAGGAATTTCTGTAAGAATTATTCTAAATATAGAAATTAATATACTAGACATCCCTTATTTTGGAAATAAATTGATCTTATTTAGAAGGTTGGGAGAGTCTACTAGGCATAAATGGGTTAATGTGATAGTGTGGATATGATGTAACATGATAATGTGGCCTTTATATTATGTACATGCGATAGTGCGCAATTTATGTAATGGGCTTGTAATGAGTTAAATTAATTGTGATGTGCGTGTTAGTGTGTAATGGATGTTATGTACCTGAGATAGTGTGGTATACCATCCTTAACTTTGCAAATAAATTTGGAAGTTATTGTTTACCTGTTTATTATATATGACTGAGTTATAACCACTTTAGTTAAAATGCACTATACAATCACACTGATTAACTCAACGAACCGTTTTATGACAAGCAATGTCAGTTACAATTGGAAAGATATAACAAATAAATGACAAATATTTATTCCATGCACACAAGTACCACTGTTTAAAAACATTAATACATTTCAAGTAATATATTGGGATAAACTTCACTTAAAAAAATCTTCATTAGATGACTAGGTTGACCCCAACGTGATTTGCAAAACAACTTTTGCTGCATGCGTCCAGATTAGCAGTCTAGATCGGCAACAGTGAATCTGATAACTCGTAAACAATAGATGTTTCAATGGAGTATAGGCTCAGTGCTACTACCAATATCCCTCTCTACCGCAGAAGGTCAGACCTCTTTCTTACGGGACCCAGCATCCGAAGCTTACCCAACAACCGACTGATATAATAACACATTTACTGGACCAAAAGTGTACCCTTCGTGCGGCAAATAGTGTTACATGTGCGCATATCGATCTGTAGCGGATTGTAAAATGTCGCTGACATGGAGATTGATTTTATAATGGGGAGTTTTTATGCTATCTAAAAATACCGGCAGTAGAAAATGGTGCTCCGTTTCAAGCATTTCATTCAATATATAGTGCATACTTAATAGACCTGATCCTGCTGACCTCAACTTAAGCTTATTTCATGATACTTCATCATCTTGTTAAGAGACGGCCCGATCCGTTGTAACATATTTAACATACTGACGAAAATTAACGTTGCCCACTGTTGGGCCAATATAAACAATATCTGATTTTTGTGTTAAAATAATTAAGCGAATGTATACTGATATGCATATTGGCGCAGTGAGTTTAGTAAGCAGTCGTAGAGTTTAGCCTTCACCACACTTTCACGATTTCGGCTACGATTAATGTCCACGATTGATCGTAGACATGTCAATCGGCATAAGTCTTCCAGCGTATACTGGCATTTGATGTAGGACTAGACTAAGAATATCAACGACACTTTCGGAATCCGCAAGCGATTCACCATGGTTGATTGATAAGAGTTTAAGCTCATTTGGACATCTTGATGCTGATGCATACTCGCGGAAATAACTTAGGCAAACGTACTGAGAGCGTAGTTACATCGTAACGAACATCGCGCAATAAAGTGGTCCATCGTGTAGTTTCGTGATTAGCTATGACAATTGCCACAAAACAAGCTATTGGAAGAACGTCTTTTAGCTTATATGTATTCTTACTGAAGTATCGATCATGATTTATCTGTCTTTGTGCTATTTGTGACTTGAAATGACTTAACGTATCTTATCGCTTGTAATGGCTTCTGTTGTTAAGTTGTATATAAAACACACCATCTTGTTTACCTCGCTACGTATGCGTGATTACGAAACACAAACTCTTGTGTACCTCGCTGCGTATGCGTGATTACGAAACACAAACTCGTGTGTACATCGCTGCGTATGCGTGATTACGAAACACAAACTATTGTGTACCTTGCTGCGTTTGCGTGATTATGAAACACAAACTCTTGTGTACATCGCTGCGTATGCGTGATTATGAAACACACCATCTTGTGTACATCGCTGCGTATGCGTGATTATGAAACACACCATCTTTTGTACATCGCTGCGTATGCGTGATTATGAAACACCACATCTTGTGTACCTCGCTGCGTATGCTAGCAAGACTCGGAAACACGAAGTATGTGTTTTTTTATGAGATTGAACAATATTAATGGATAATATAAACGATGAGGACAACTTGCCTGATAGGAATATGTAACACATAAATTATGACTCCCAACCAGTACGTTAACACTCCTCTGCACAAGCTGCAAGCCTCCAAACACGGTCTCCGGATCGTCGACCTTAAGCTAAGCTCTCCAACCCAAGTGGATGATATTATCCTACCATCCACCTTCCGCTGTGGCATCATTTAGGCTTGAAGAGAGCCTAGTGCTTACCTACCTCACCAGATCAGACATGGCGACAGGTCTAGTGTGAAGTACCTCGCCTGAAGCCTACATCGATACATAGAAGCTAATTTGTTACGGCTCACTGTGTGGATCTCCAGCGCATCACCTTAGATAGGAATTCATTCCATAGTGTGTCAACACCGTTGCAATTCTGTTTCTCCGATCTATCTTAACTAGTGAGTCATTAAACATGAAAGTAAATTACAAAACATTCAAATAAATTCACTTTGTTTACGTTTTATATGAATTGCAATCAGGGTTTGTTACCTTCTTTGTGTTGTATACATTTCGGACTTAGAGTATTATCAGGCTAGCCAAACCGGTTTAAATCCTAAATACTTTGCAGTGACCGTTACAAGAGGGTTACTCATTTTTATAAGATGGTTTACTGGTTAAGTTAACATGTTATAATAATAACATTTTATTTCATGAACATGTATATGCATCATTTAAGACCGTCGCATAATACTGCATCATGATTCAAACGTTAAATTTATATATAATCTAAATAAGTATAAATTAACTGATTGATGAAGTTTTCTCACAAAAACCATCTTAAAGAAACACTCAGTGAAACATTTTAACTCAATCGTAGAAGCAGTAAAATCAGTTGAACTTTAAGTACAATTATTGATAAAATGTACATGAAGTTCCATGCTTTGCTCAACGTCATTGTTGATGAGTGCGAACTTAATTTCAGTTAGCAATTTGCAATGGGCTATTAATTGTTTTATTTAAACGTATGAAATGTTGCCCAATAAAACTGTGGAAAAGTGTGAATGAACATAGTTCAAATACATTTCTATATGAGAATTGCCCGTTTTATGAGAGAAATATTGTAAATATATTACCTGACGAAGGCGTTCATGTATTCAAGTGACGTTACTGGCGATATGCAGTATGACGTATCGAGCGATGAGCGATACTCCAGTCTAATGCGCGAACACATCGTTCCAAAACATTTGCTGGATGTGGAGGGTGAGAGGATCAGTCACCAATAATCGTATTGCCTAAAAGATATGGCAACATAAAATACTGAACATCCATTGATACATCTAGATATATAGATGTTCTCATAAAAACCTGTCCTAGACTGATAATAATAACAAACACACATTTAAATTGTTATTTGTATTTAGCACTAGGTGAACTTGGTCACTATAAATTTATTGAATATTGAAAACTCTGAATAAGACATGCATGTATAATTTATTGTATTTTGATAATGAAAACAAACATTCATACATTGTTCCAATCTAAAATTCAAACCGGTCTTGTCGACCGTCCAAAGCTGAATGTTTTTCAATCAATTTTATTGTGCTTAATCCCTTCGACAACGCCACCTATACGTTATGTAAATGGAAATCATTTTTCTTTTATTTCGTTCACTCAAACAAAGAAAGTTATATTTATTTGTTGGATTCGGTGGAATATCGAATTTATTCACTCGTGATCATAGAATGTATTTTTTATGATGATGAAGTTAATTAAATTCTGTTTTTTTACTAAATCCAACAATTATATATCTTTTTTGCTTACAAATGATTTTTTTTTGCTGAAAAAATTACATATGTACATTTGGAATAATACATTAAACTTGAAATGGGCATCTTTTTGGGTGATTTTCTCTAACAAAACTGGTTTGCAATTAGAGCTTTTCACAACTTTTTAATTCATATATATTTTAGTTTAATAATATTTTTAAACAGTGCATTTTAAAATATGTTCATGCGTGTTTACAGAAACATTTAACAACCAAAACTCATTTTTTAGGGAACATGGTCTTTTGGACTATGCTGTGCAATAACAAATTTATTCTTAAAAAAGATCACACAACTGCAATTTGACTTTACATTTGTGTGTCCTTACTTGCAGCAATAAATTAAAGCTAAAGTAAAATTGCTTTTAAATTAATTGCTTTTTATCCACACAGTATTATGAACATGATTTAGAAGCGAAAGACATGTATGTTAATAAATGTTTAGGACATTAGACCTTTAACCTTTAATCAACAAATACACACTTATAAAATCATAATTGTATAATAATGTAAGTGATTCAATCGTGTTTTAAAATAAACGTTGGTGAAAGATGATGCAACCTTAAAGCATTTTCATGTGCCAAGTGAAATTAAGATGTTTAATTACCCCCCCCCCCCAAAGGCAGATGGATATAAAATTGGCGTTGCTGTCCATCAATCCGTCAATCTTTCTGTCAGCGATGATATCAATTCAACGAATGTGCTTGATAGATAAAATTATTTGCAACAAACCATTTGAATTACTATTTTCTTATGGCGCCATTTTGGAGATTTTAGCAGATAATGAACACACTATAACAAGAATCACAACAACAAAAAGTACATTTTGGGGCTATATTAGACTATACATTCATGATTTGTTAATTACTTCATAAAGGCACAGTTTGCGACCTATAATTGATTCAGCCTACTGACTAATTATTTTGACTAATTAATCAAGCCTTTTACATCTTGAAACCAAATATGTGATTAAATTTTCACAACCATGGTTTTGTTTGCCTCTAGTAAAGACGATAGAAGAAGTATTTGAACCTACAATACAATGTCTAACTTGCACGTGCTTATGATCCAAAGTTTGAGACATGCGTGGAATAATCTTAAGAGGCATAA